>NC_056748.1:354182145-354204519 GCF_019279795.1 Protopterus annectens | reverse complement strand
TTCTTCAAAGTGGTTTCATTGACTGGGTGGGGGTGCTGGATGTGGATGTCCAGTATGAATACTTCATGATCTGATATTACCAGTGAGGGGTTTATCTCTGTAGTGGAACACTGGTACCCCATGTTGGTGATGATCATGTCCAGTATGTTGTCACCTCTAGTGGACGTGCTGACCAGCTGTTCCAGGGTGTTAGGGTTTTTAAACTCTAGGAAACATTGGGTGAAGGACATTGTACATGACTAATTCCACCACACACTGTTTGGGTAAATGTAATTTCCTCATATAATGGTGTTTGATAGGACCTTTATACTTTCCACTGTTCTCTGGAATACTGAGTGAGGTTCCTGAGACAAGGTACGTGAGCTGTAGCAGGCTACAATCTGATGGGCAGCTTTGGCCAATGTTAGTTGCACTTGCATGGTCTCCTAGGCCTCATGCTGTGCCACTAACCTGAAGGTGTGGGTATCCATTAGTTAAATGGGTACTCCCCTTCCTTTTGTATTTCACTCATGGTTTTGGGTCCACAGGTCGGAGGGATTATGAGTGTTTTACGTGGAGGATATCCAATAGCTCTGTGTTTGACATAGCTTTGTATGTTAGGCAGTGAACACCTCTGAGTAGGGGATATGCAAGGGAGTACAGATGGAGCATTTTGAGATGGTCTGTGTATGGCATGTATTTCAGGCCGCTAATGCTCTTTGTGAGGTATTGCTGCTGGCCTTCCAGTTGTTGTAGTTGTCTTGTGAGGTACATAGCAGCAGTGGCTTTGTACTCTATTATAGTTCTAGTGAGTGATGAGTAGAGGGGAACTTTGTCCTCTTCTATTCTGCATGAGACACATTTTCTGATGAAGTGTGCCACATAGGAGGGTTTCCTGACTACTGTGGGAATGTGATTATCACAGTTGTATCCACTGTCCACCTGTGACCCAAGGTCTCTTGTCACACTTTCAGTGTGAAGTATACTACCACCTCTGTTGTAGTTCTTGGCTACAGAGTTTTTAACAAAGGGGATGACAATGCACCTTTTGGCATTGAGCTAGAGCCCATGGCTTTGACAGCAGCCATCTGTCTCCATGAGGCCCTTTTGTAGGATGTCCACATCTTTTGTGTTTACAATTATGGCTCCTAGTTTGCAGTCCTCTGGAAACTTCAGCAGCCACAGACCTGCCATGTTAATGTTTATTTCAGGGAAGTAGATACTAAGCAGCCTGGGAAGTTATCTGGTCCCATGGCTGCTGTGATACTGGCTTTGGAAAGTGTTTATTATTTGTGCAGCCGTGATGACAGCAACTTTGCAGTCTTCCATTATAGAGATGTGCTCTTTCATGGGTGAGAGGGGGTAAAGTTAACAGTGATCCTATCTGCCAGGATGTTGGCAATATCAGTTGGCTCTGTACATTTACTGCCATTGAGCTGTAACTCAGAACAGATCTGAGTGTAACCATGACATGAACCTGTCTGTTGGGCAGAGATCTCCTGAGTAGACAGTATGCAACACAGTACAGATTGGGTTACATTCAGTCTTGTTGCATGGGGCGACTATTTGAGGCCAGTAATCCTCTTGTTAAGGTATTTCATTGGTCTTTTTAGCTGCTGAACGTGCCTAGTCAGATTCATCGCAAGTGTGTTGTGGTACTCTCTGACAGGTCTGATGACTGCTGAGTAGTGGGAACCTCCTTTGACCTACATGCATAGACCTTAGCAGTTTGTGTGTACACATAGCATGATTTTCCAACCACTTTGTGAATGTGTTTCTGGAAGTTGAGATGACTATCCACATTTGTCCATAGATCCCTTATTATCACATCCATATTTAGCCTAAGTGTGTGAGCATGCCCAGTATGACCTTTCAGTGTGATGCTGAATGGAATCCACTACATTTGTTGGAGTGTGTGAGCACGCCCGGTATAGACATTTATGCTATATTTGTATGGAAAATCAAGTTGTATTTTTACAGCAGGGCTCACCTTTGTGTCATAGATCAACAGGGATCATGCTGTGCCTGCAGGGCTTCCATGCGACACTTTGCATAGACTTATCAACATTTCTACATACAGAAGTGACAGTTATTCTTTGTACATTTCTACCCGGGGGCACACCTGGTTGTTACTGTGGGTGTACATAAGATGTGGGTTTCACCTGACACTTATACACATTTGCTATGCCTGCACTGCTATGTGCAGGACACCATTTCAGTCTGTACTGTTGTTGTACTGATGTTAGCGTCCAATGTCACGTATATTACACTGTGACTTCATAGCCTACACAGCAAAAGCCAAAAAACACAATCCAGGGTAAAGTATCACCTCCCAAAAAAATAATGTTTATGTCCAAGATATAAGAGGTAGATACACCAAGACGATCGAAGCCAACCAAAAATATATATCACTGCAACACAAATTTATTGAGAAAAGTAAGCGCTTTCACGTCAGCCAGGACGCTTCATCAGACTTAATAATTACAACCATTATTGCACTCCTTTAAATAGTCCACATCATCCTATCACAAAAACATATGTCAAGACTCTCCAATAAAAAACAATACTATTGGTGTATGTATAAAGCAGAGCATTCTTGCATAAATAAATACAAACCTGTATAAGAACATGTATAAAATATGCAATTTAGAAATATTCATAAATAATATACAAATGAAAAGAGAAATTTGTATAAAAAACGTGTTAAAAACCTAAGTATCATAAAAATGCTAAGCATATTATACCAGTAATGCATGACAGTAAAACTAACGTTTCAAAGGTCTATCTACAAGAAAGAGTTTCAATGAAATCTTATCATTGAGACCATGACCTCTATCTGCCAATAATTTGGTAATCCATTTAATTTCTTCCTTTTCTGTTGTGTTGCGTATACATCCCAACCTTTCTGTAACAAATATATGTTCAAGTACCATAAAAGTAAAGGAATGTGTACTATCATGCTGTAAGACATGATTGGCCAGGGCATTAGTCTCATTTTCTCTGTTAATAGCATAGGCATGTTCCCTTATACGTTCTCTGAGTGTTCGATTCGTCATGCCAACATAAAAACAGTGGAATTTCTTACATTGACTTAGGTAGACTACATTCCTTGATTTACAATCTGCATAATCTGAAAACTCATACTTCTTCCCAGTATCAGGGTGTATGAAAACATTTGAATTCTTAACAAAAACACACTGATTACAACTGAGACAAGCATAAGTGCCTTTCCTATGTGAAATTATTCCTTCCTTCTTATTCTTATCATAGCATAACAATCTCTTAAGCGACTTAGTATTTCTATAACTAAAAGCTGGTCTATTACCTACTATGTTGGCAATCTTGTCATCTAGCTGTAAAATATTCCAATGTTTTTTAATAATATTTACAATTGAAGTATTGTTATTAGTGTATGGAATAGCTATCCTTTTTCTACAAGGTTTGTTTCTATTCCTTTCGATGTTAATAGATGAGATTCTATGTATATAAGGCAATCCTATCCCTTCTTGTTCTACATCATTTAGTCCTTTAAGATCTCTTCTATGATATCCCCTGTCTAGAAACTCTTTCTCCATTCCTATAATTGCTACAGAAAACACTAAATCTTCACTAATAATACGAGAATGTCTAATAGCTTGATTTTTTACTATATTCTTATGTATATGTGGAGGGTGCATACTATCTCTATGTATATAAGGAGGGTGCATACTATCTCTATGTATATAAGGAGGGTGCATACTATCTCTATGTATATAAGGAGGGTGCATACTATCTCTATGTATATAAGGAGGGTGCATACTATCTCTATGTATATAAGGAGGGTGTATACTATCTCTATGTATATAAGGAGGGTGCATGCTATCTCTATGTATTTATGGAGGGTGCATGCTATCTCTATGTATATAAGGAGGGTGTATGCTATCTCTATGTATATAAGGAGGGTGCATACTATCTCTATGTATATAAGGAGGGTGCATACTATCTCTATGTATATAAGGAGGGTGCATACTATCTCTATGTATATAAGGAGGGTGCATGCTATCTCTATGTATATAAGGAGGGTGCATACTATCTCTATGTATATAAGGAGGCTGCATACTATCTCTATGTATATAAGGAGGGTGCATACTATCTCTATGTATATAAGGAGGGTGCATACTATCTCTATGGAGGGTGCATGCTATCTCTATGTATATAAGGAGGGTGCATGCTATCTCTATGTATATAAGGAGGATGCATACTATCTCTGTGTATATAAGGAGGGTGCATACTATCTCAATGTATATAAGGAGGGTGCATACTATATGTATTTAAGGAGGGTGCATACTATCTCTATGTATATAAGAAGGGTGCATACTATCTCTATGTATATAAGGAGGGTGTATACTATCTCTATGTATATAAGGAGGGTGCATACTATCTCTATGTATATAAGGAGGGTGCATACTATCTCTATGTATATAAGGAGGGTGCATACTATCTCTATGTATATAAGGAGGGTGCATACTATCTCTATGTATATAAGGAGGGTGTATATTATCTCTATGTATATAAGGAGGGTGCATGCTATCTCTATGTATATATGGAGGGTGCATGCTATCTCTATGTATATAAGGAGGGTGTATGCTATCTCTATGTATATAAGGAGGGTGCATGCTATCTCTATGTATATATGCAGGGTGGATGCAATCAGATGTATATAAGGAGGGTGCATACTATCTCTATGTATATATGGAGGGTGCATGCTAGCTCTATGTAAATAAGGAGGGTGCATACTATCTCTATGTATATAAGGAGGGTGCATACTATCTCTATGTACATATGGAGGGTGCATGCTATCTCTATGTATATAAGGAGGGTGCATACTATCTCTATGTATATAAGGAGGGTGTATACTATCTCTATGTATATAAGGAGGGTGCATACTATCTCTATGTATATATGGAGGGTGCATACTATCTCTATGTATATAAGGAGGGTGCATACTATCTCTATGTATATAAGGAGGGTGTATATAAGGAGGGTGCATACTATCTCTATGTATATAAGGAGGGTGCATACTATCTCTATGTATATAAGGAGGGTGCATACTATCTCTATGTATATATGGAGGGTGCATACTATCTCTATGTATATAAGGAGGGTGCATACTATCCCTATGTATATAAGGAGGGTGCATACTATCTCTATGTATATAAGGAGGGTGTATACTATCTCTATGTATATAAGGAGGGTGCATACTATCTCTATGTATATATGGAGGGTGCATAATATCTCTATGTATATAAGGAGGGTGCATACTATCTCTATGTATATAAGGAGGGTGTATATAAGGAGGGTGCATACTATCTCTATGTATATAAGGAGGGTGCATACTATCTCTATGTATATAAGGAGGGTGCATACTATCTCTATGTATATATGGAGGGTGCATACTATCTCTATGTATATAAGGAGGGTGCATACTATCTCTATATATATAAGGAGGGTGCATACTATCTCTATGTATATATGGAGGGTGCATGCTATCTCTATGTATATAAGGAGGGTGCATACTATCTCTATGTATATAAGGAGGGTGCATACTATATGTATATAAGGAGGGTGCATACTATTTCTATGTATATAAGGAGGGTGCATACTATCTCTATGTATATAAGGAGGGTGCATACTATCTCTATGTATATAAGGAGGGTGCATACTATCTCTATGTATATATGGAGGGTGCATGCTATCTCCATGTATATAAGGAGGGTGCATACTATCTCTATGTATATATGGAGGGTGCATACTATCTCTATATATATAAGGAGGGTGCATACTATCTCTCTGTATATAAGGAGGGTGCATACTATCTCTATGTATATACAGAGGGTGCATACTATCTCTATGTATATATGGAGGGTGCATGCTATCTCTATGTATATAAGGAGGGTGCATACTATCTCTATGTATATACGAAGGGTGCATACTATCTCTATGTATATAAGGAGGGTGCATACTATCTCTATGTATATAAGGAGGGTGCATACTATCTCTATGTATATAAGGAGGGTGCATACTATCTCTATGTATATAAGGAGGTGCATACAATCTCTATGTATATAAGGAGGTGCATGCTATCTGTATATATGGAGGTGCATACTATCTCTATGTATATAAGGAGGGTGCATACTATCTCTATGTATATAAGGAGGGTGCATACTATCTCTATGTATATAAGGAGGGTGCATACTATCTCTATGTATATAAGGAGGGTGCATTCTATCTCTATGTATATATGGAGGGTGCATACTATCTCTATGTATCTAAGGAAGGTGCATACTATCTCTATGTATATAAGGTGGGTGCATACTATCTCTATGTATATAAGGAGGGTGCATACTATCTCTATGTATATAAGGAGGGTGCATGCTATCTCTATGTATATAAGGAGGGTGTATGCTATCTCTATGTATATAAGGAGGGTGCATACTATCTCTATGTATATAAGGAGGGTGCATACTATCTCTATGTATATACAGAGGGTGCATACTATCTCTATGTATATAAGGAGGGTGCATACTATCTCTATGTATATACTGAGGGTGCATACTATCTCTATGTATATAAGGAGGGTGCATACTATCTCTATGTATATAAAGAGGGTGCATACTATCTCTATGTATATAAGGAGGGTGCATACTATCTCTATGTATATATGGAGGGTGCATGCAATCTCTATGTATATAAGGAGGGTGCATACTATCTCTGTGTATATAAGGAGGGTGCATACTATATGTATATAAGGAGGGTGCATACTATCTCTATGTATATAAGGAGGGTGCATACTATCTCTATGTATATAAGGAGGGTGCATACTATCTCTATGTATATAAGGAGGGTGAATACTATCTCTATGTATATAAGGAGGGTGCATACTATCTCTATGTATACAAGGAGGGTGCATACTATCTCTATGTATATATGGAGGGTGCATACTATCTCTATGTATATAAGGAGGGTGCATACTATCTCTATGTATATAAGGATGGTGCATACTATCTCTATGTATATACAGAGGGTGCATACTATCTCTATGTATATATGGAGGGTGCATGCTATCTCTATGTATATAAGGAGGGTGCATACTATCTCTATGTATGTATGGAGGGTGCATACTATCTCGATGTATATAAGGAGGGTGCATACTATCGCTATGTATATAAGGAGGGTGCATATTATCTCTATGTATATAAGGAGGGTGCATACTATCTCTATGTAAATACAGAGGGTGCATACTATCTCTATGTATATAAGGAGGGTGCATACTATCTCTATGTATATAAGGAGGGTGTATACTATCTCTATGTATATATGGAGGGTGCATACTATCTCTATGCATATACAGAGGGTGCATGCTATCTCTATGTAGGATGGCGTTCTTCCTACAAGGTTTCTTAAATATTTCTTTACTTAGGATACCATTTTCCTTTTTCAATAACACGTCTAAGAACTCAATCCTTTTCTGTGAGATGGTACTAGTCAGCTTCAAAAACGTGGTGGTACCATTCATATAAGTAATAAATTCTTCTAAACTAATGAGGTCACCTCCCCAAATCAAAAAGACATTGTCAACAAATCTTTTATAACATTTAATGTATTTTGAATAGATAATATGTTCAAGTATATAGGTGGATTCCCAATATGCCAATACTAAACTGGCATATGAGTTTGCGCCTGATGTACCCATCGCCACACCCATAACCTGAAGATAATATTCCTTATTGAATGTAAACACATTGTTAGAGAGTACTAGATCTAATAACATAGTTAACCTTATAACGTCATTGTTGTTCAAATGTTCAAACCTCTCTGTAAAAGATAGAGCCTTAAAAAGTCTACTCTTATATCATTAGGTATGTTAGTAAACAACGCTGTAACATCTAGTTTTACCATATAATCAGAATCTTCAAGCTTATTGTCTAAATTAAAGCATGCTAAACTTTCTAAGAACTGTTGGGTGTCTCGTAAAATAGAAGTACTAGAATCAATTAATGGTCTAAGTTGCTTCTCAAGGTAAATCGATGTACTCTCTGTTAGCCAGCCTCTACCTGAGACTATTGGTCTAAGTGGAGGTCTGTCTACGGTCTTCTGTATGTTAGGGAGACCTCTAAACATAGGTATAATGGGTTTTTCAATTAAAAAATATTTGTATAATCTCTCATCTATTATCCCACACATTAGCATGTCATACAAATCCACATGCATTCTCCTAATAAGCTTATCTAAATCAATCAACTTAAGTTTGACATATGTCATGCCATCTGACAACATCTCACTCATTGCATTTCCATAATAAGTCTTATCTAATACAACTGTAGCACCCCCTTTATCTGCAGGTCTTATTACTATCAAATTGTTATTACAAAGACTGTTTAAAGCTAATTTCGCATTCATTGTCAAATTAAAAAATTCAGGTTTCTTCTTATTATTTTCAAACTGTGTCAAAAAATCTTGCATACATGCTTTATCAAAACTTTCTAGCAGAGGATGTTGAGGTGGTACATATGTAGAAGGTTTATTAAAACACCATTCATGATTGTTATTGGTACTTTCATTACCAAATTGTAATGCTAAACCAACATTTCTAATAAAACAATTAATGTCCATTATTAAGTCACTCACATCCACATCTTGTGAAGGAATAAATGATAAACCTCTGTTTAAAACAGAGAGTTCATCTGATGTCAGTACATACCCAGATAGATTAACTACTAGGTCCATTGAACTGGTCTTAGGGACTTGCGTTGAAACTCCAGTTGTCCCTCTGAGGTTTTCCTCTTTCTCCCTTTGTACTGGGGGCTCCACGCTTGTTTGTTCTCCATTCTGAATGGCAAAGGAAAATTGAGGTTATTAGTTGCATTTTCCGCATTGTGTATGAATTGTCCTTCTAAATGTGTAGTTTTTTCTACGTACTACTTGTTCATTAGTTTTCCCTGAGTTAGTAAAGCTTGCAGCATCATTTGCGAGAAATTTTGCATTACAGTGCTGTTCAGTACTCACCTTATCTGACACCAAGGAAGTCAATAAACCGGAAATGGAAGAAGTTAATAGCGATGAATGCTCAGTTGAATTGGTGTCCATGTGATGAATAGTAACACCATTATTGGAACGTGTGGATTCCCTTGGCCATGAAAAGACGTTTCCGCTTAAAAAATCGGAACAGTCACATTCTAATTTTTTCTTTTTTAGCAGCAGCAATCTATTATCCAAAGCCTGCATCGTCATAGTTAGATCCTGATGAAAATCATTCAGTTGTTTATCTGAAAGAACAGATAACAACCATTTTTCTAATGTCAATGCCTCTTGACGAAGTGTTGTTTCTGTTAGAAAAATATGTATTTGAACATATATAAAGTGCTAGTTAAAAAGCAAATATTATATAATGCATTTTATTCTATTAATAATATGGCAATAAGAATGATTTTACATGTAATTGCTTGAAGCTTTGGAACTGCAGTGTATTTGAACTCTGACCCTGGCAGTAGCCAGCTCAGCAAGCTTATGTTTTTCACTAATGATTATCTGCTGGGTCAGGAAATTAAACGTATAAAGCATTGAAAATCTTCTTCTCCTTCCTCTGGGACAATTGGCCTTGTGAATGTTACCAAGATAAAATGCAGCTGTTGGAAGAATGTTGCAAGAAGAACAAAGAAGTGTATTACAAGACTGAACCAACTATTGTATTCGAGCAGGCCTGAAACCTTGAAGGAGTAACATTTACAGAAAGACATTATAACTGACCAGGTGCTTTGCAAGGCTGTATTATTCCCAAGGGAAAGCTTTTTTAAAAAATATAACATCAGCAATCATTATGAATAGAATACTGTTAGTAAAGTGATGTAGATGCCCTGTGACTAACCACGTCAGAAAGGTGGGCACAAACTAGAAAATAGAAACTATAAGAATTGTGTACTTCCTGTATCATGTCAGACAAAACTCTGTACTTGTATGTTTTTTTGCCTCCTGGTGTACACTAGTAAACTTTTGCATCTGAGCCTCCTGTGTTGTTATCATTGTTTTTATTTAACAGTTTGGTCCTTCTTGAATCGGAAACCCTCAGAGAGCTACAGATCAGAGTGTACCGGTGGTCGAACACTGCGCAGGAGAAGCTACCAAAATGGTTCTTCTTGAAATACAAAGACGTCCGACTGAATTGTCGTTTTGAGAGGCTGGCCACTTTCTAATCTGCGGCCGAAGAGCGGTCTCGAACTGGTCGACTCAGGAGGCTCAGGTAGGAAGATATTTGCCTTTTTTCTGTTTTAGATCAGGGACTAGGTTGCAGTAAATACTATTGTCAGAAGATTTGTTATACAGATCAGGGAAAAAAGGAAATTACTGTATATTTTGTCAGAGATCAGGGAAACAGAATAAGGTAGGCAGTCATTCTAGATAAACTGTGTAAGGAACTGAAATACCACGTGGCGAAAAGGGTTATGTAACATTTTCTTTTAGTATGGGAAATCAGTGCAGTAAAACATTGCGAGATCCGGCCCTAACTGAAGACGCAAAATATATACAATTACAACAGGCTGATAATGTAAGGTATTATACAAAATGGGTTAATAAATACGGATTTGATGGTAAATTAGATAAAATTTCATTAATTAAACTTTTAAAACAACTTAAATCTGACGCAGAAGGTCAGGCAAAAATACAACGATTAGGCATTCCTCAGGCACACAGGTGGATTGAGGAAGTAAACCGAAGGGAACAAAAAACTAAAAATGCTAAAACGTTATTTTTAGATAAAGAGGATAATAATATGGTAATAGCGATGGCTCCTCCTCCCCCGCCCCCTCCGATGCCTTTTTCAGGATATGAAGCAGGAGGACAAGCTGGTCCACCTCCACGTTATCCTGATGTCACAAGAACACTAAAACCATTTGTTAGAGATCCTATTGAAACTAGGTCCCGGACACGTAAAACACTTGGGGACACAGACTTGTATCAAATAGGGAGAAACACACTAGAGGAAAATGAGGAAGAAATCTGTCCACTAATCGAGGTACCAAACCCTCAGGCAGGACAGGAAGGGCAGAACCCAGCTCTTCTAGTATACAGACCATGGACACCGGAAGATATTCGGAAAGCTACAGAGGGAATCCCCCATCCAAAAGTTAATTACACAAAGTTTTTACAAGATTTACAAGGTATGAGATTAAGTTACCACTTGAATGGGGAAGAAGTGGAAAAGGTAGTTAGACAAATTGTGGGTCCAGACTGGCACATGATTTGTGGCACCTGGAATCCTCGTAATGCAGAGCTTAAACCACTCCCACATAGTGACGCAGAACTAGACAACAGAGTAAAAGGTCTTAGAGACCGAATTTCCAAAAAATGGAAACCCAGAGCAGATTGGACCTGCATTAACCAATGCATACAACAAGAGAATGAAACCGTAGATGGGTACTATGGTAGATTATTGGAATGTTTCAATAACCATAGTGGTATGGCTATTCCTGAAAATCAGACACATGATACCTCGTATGAACAGCAACTGAAAAATGCATTTTTGAAAGGTTGCATTGCACCTATCAGTAGCTTTATTACGAAGCATATGATAGATCATCGAACAAGTAGGCTACAAGCCTTACTTGAATATGCTAGACATGCTGAAAGACACTTTAATAGTAAAAAGAAAAAGAAGACACAAGTCTTCACTGCTGAAGACGGAGCTGAGATTTTTGTAGTACAGTCCGTTAAAAAGGGTAAGAAAAATGCCCAGGGAAATAGACAATCTGACAAACGGTCAGAAGATTTTGAAGAAAGAAAAAAGAAAGGTGAGTGCTTTAAGTGCGGAAAGAAAGAACATTTAGCAAGGGATTGCAGGCTAAATAAAAAGGTGACTACAGAAAGTAAGGGTGATGAGGACTGACTATATGATAGTGATGAAAGTCAGAAATCATCAGGAAAGGCTAACAAACAAAGGACAGATGTAAATGTAGTAGAAGGAACAGAGGAAGTGCAAGCAGATGTAGAGGATGAAGAAAGTGAAATTTTAGATTTGGCATTACTGAGCTTGGAGCTCTATCTGGCAGACACAAAACCGGAAGTTACACTTCTGGTGGAGGGAAGGGAAGTAAAATTCCTGTGTGACTCAGGAGCGTCACGAACTTTGATACACCCCTCCAAGTTACCAGAATATTCTGAATCACCTGATTATATATTAGTAAAAGCAGCAAACGGACAGCTATATAGGGAGCCACTCTCCCATGATACAGCAATAACTGACCCTGTTTCAGGTATGACTCAGAAAAGTAAAACTGTAGTTTCTGCAAAATGTCCAGTAAACTTACTGGGAAGAGATCTTATGCAGATATTTGGCATAGCAGTAGTTCCCACTATGCAGGGTATGGAGGCACAAAGACAAATGGATACTTTAGGTAGTGCGACCGGAGGGTGAGACTTTTTACTGGTACAGCCATGACCTAGTTACGACTGGTCCAGGGGCAGTAACCGAGGAACTGATGAATGTAGCCATCAGTAAGGCCCCCTCCCTTGACACTGACCAACAGCATTTGTTACACTGTACTCTATACTACTGTAGCATACCAGGACCTGATAAAGAATATGAGCAAGAATTATTCAAAAATCCTGCTAACAGATTAATATTACGAACCTTGTATTGGGATACTGAGGGAAGCAGTGTGGTAAGCTGTTCATTACCTCAGGAATTCATGACACTGTACAAATCTAATCGACTACCACATGTCAGCTTGAAGAAAAATAAGAATATGAAATGGGCAGACTTAGGAGAAAAAGTAACAAGATGGGAAAAACAAACTGATTTAGAATTATCAGAACAGGGAATACAAAAACATAAATTGAATTGGCTAACACAGACACATCCAGCTGTACACTTACAAACTAGTGAAGACAGCTGATTAGTGTTCTTAGAAGAAGAAGAAAAAGCCTTGTGTGACATACCAAAGATTCTTTGGTCAACAGGCAAATCAGATGTAGGACTTATTCAAACAGCAGGACCAGTTACTATTAGACCAAAATCAGCATTTAGACCACAAAAAAGACAATACCCCTTGAGGAAAGATGCAGAGCAGGGAATCAAGCCTATAATAGCAGCATTACTCAAGGAAGGAGTACTGGTAGAATCTCTTGATTCACCATGTAATACCCCTCTATTTCCTGTTAAAAAAGCAAACGGGGAATGGCGGATGGTGCAGGATTTACAAGCTGTAAACAATGCAATAATACCTAGAGCACCTACGGTGCCAGACCCACACACCTTGTTGAACAATTTAAAGCTGCAACAAAAATATTTTACTGTAGTAGACATAAGCAATGCTTTCTTTTCAATACCTATACATCCTGATAGCCAGTATTGGTTTGCATTTACATTTCAGGGTAAAAGATATACCTATACTGGCTACCACAGGGATATTGTGAAAGTCAACGATATTTGCACAAGAAATGGCAAGCAACCTGGCAGGGTTTACCCCACCAGGAGGTAGTCAGATTCTACTTTATGTAGATGACATTTTGCTAGCAGCCCCCACCCAGCATCAATGTAGGGAGGATACGATAGCATTATTGAAATTTTTGGCAGCACAGGGACATAAAGTAAACAAAAGTAAGTTACAATTTTGGAAAAAACAAGTCAGATACCTAGGATATGTAATATCCAATGAAGGTAGAATATTAGACAAAGACAGAAAAACAGCAATTTTACAAGCACCTAAACCAGCGACCAAGAAGGAAATGATGTCCTTCTTGGGAACAATTAATTTTTGTCGAAGCTGGATATCAAACTATGCTTTAAAATCTGCTCCACTGGCTGATTTAATATATAAAACACCAATGGCAGCACAAGACATATTACAATGGACACCTGAAGCAAAAACAGCTTTCTGCAGACTAAAACAATTGATAGCTTCTTCATTAGTTTTAGGACTTCCGAATTACCACAAAAGATTCTTTCAGACCGTAGATTGTAAACAGGGATATATGACGTCAGTTCTGACGCAACAGCATGGGGATAAGCAACGCCCCATAGCTTACTATTCATCACAGTTAGACCCAGTGGCATGATCGTTGCCTCACTGTGTGCAAGCAGTGGTCGCAGCTGCAATGGCAGTACAGGCTTCGGCCTCAGTGGTGTTATTCCACCCTCTCACATTGAGAGTGCCTCATGCAGTCGCGATAATTTTACTGCAAGAAAAATTAGCATATCTTTCTCCCGCTAGACATCTTTCATGTATGACCATACTGCTGAGCCAACCTCATATGGTAATTGAACGTTGTACAACATTAAACCCGTCAACGTTACTTCCGACTCCTGTGGATGGCACACCGCACAGCTGCCTGCAGGAAATTGAGCAAATAACTTTGCCCAGACAAGACCTCACTGATATGCCCTTGGATGATGCCGAGGTGACATTTTTCGTGGATGGCTCATGCAGAAAGGGTCCTACAGGGAAAAATCTAGTAGGGTATGCAGTAGTCACAGATACAGAGATCTTAGAAGCCCAACCTTTACAGCATAACCTATCTGCTCAAGCAGCAGAACTGATAGCCTTAACAAGGGCTTGCACTCTAGCGAAAGATAAATGTGTGAACATATATACTGACAGTCAGTATGCTTTCTCTACAGTGCATGTTTTTGCGCAACAATGGAAAAATAGGGGAATGATAACATCTAATGACAAACCGATTAATCATGCGCAACTTATTTTGAACTTATTAGATTCCATTCAGTTACCTACTAAAGTAGCTATTTGTAAATGTTTAGCTCATACAAAACAACAGGATAGAATTTCAAAAGGAAATGCAAAAGCTGATGCAGCTGCAAAGCAAGCAGCCTCAGACTCAGAAACTTTACTTTTAACCAAGGAATTACAACCCTCTGAGATTTTAGATCTAGAAATGCTAAAAACAATGCAGACATTAACTACAAAAGCAGAGAAACAAAAATGGGAGAAACGAGGTGCAATCCTCGAAAATGGACTGTATGTCTCCAAAGAGAAAAAAACAATATTACCGTCTAATTTATTTAGATATGCAGCTTTGGTGAGCCATGGGCAGTGCCATGTCTCAACAGGGGGGATGGTACAGTTAGTAAATCGAATATTCCAAACATACGGATTCATAAATTATACAAAAAATTTTGTGCAGCATGTCATATTTGTAACAAACATCATGCGCAAGGGCATTCAAACCCAAGCAAGGGAGTTTTCCTACACCACCATATCCGTTCCACACTATTTGTATGGATTTCATAGAATTGAATAAATGTGAAGGGAAATAATACTGTTTAGTAATTATAGATATGTTTTCCAAATGGGTAGAAGCGTTTCCAACTAAAAATCCGGATGCAGCAACCGTGGCAAAAGCCCTAGTAAAAGAAATAATTCCCAGATTTGGCATACCGGAAAGGATTTATAGTGACAATGGGACACATTTTGTTAATCAGATGATTCACCAGCTTGGGAGATTCTTTGGAATCTCCTTAAAGAATCATTGTGCTTACCACCCACAGTCTGCAGGACTGGTGGAAAGGTACAATGGAATTCTAAAAAACAAATTGAGGAAGCTAGTGAGTGAGACACAGAAAAACTGGATTTGCTGTTTGCCTTTGGCACTGCTGAGCATGAGAACAGTTCCAAATGTAAAGGGTTTGACTCCCTTTGAAATGATTTTTGGAAGGGCATATTATGTGCCACAATGGAAAGCTCTCATGCCTGCAGAACTAGAGGCTGACAGCTCATTAGCTAGCTACATGAGAAAACTGTTAACAAATAAAACTGTTTTGCAGTTGAACTCTTTTTCAGATAAAAGACAGACCAGACCGTTAGAAGCAGTGCTGACTCCAGGGACCTGGGTGTGGTTGAAGGTTACGAAGAGGAAGAATTGGGCGAGTCCAAAGTGGGAAGGATCGTACCAGGTACTGTTGGCAACGCCTACTGCAGTCAAAGCTGCTGACAGGTCGTCCTGGGTCCATCTGACGCACTGTAAACCGGTAAAGAATTTTCAACTTGATAAGCATTTTGGGACTGATACACAACAAAGGCAGGATGGCCAAGAGCAAAACGAGTAAAAATCCAGATCAACCCCAAAGATGTTGCTTAATCATCTTGTTGACTATGCATTTATTGACTATGATTGTGATGACCTTCCTTTTGTTGCGGTTTTTCCTACATGTAACCACACAAGTGAAAGTGGAGAGACGTGATGAACTGTCTATAGACTGGCATCCAAACTTTAACACATACCTAGCTATGAAGAGTGTATATGTAGAGACTATGAACATT
The DNA here is from genome assembly GCF_019279795.1 of Protopterus annectens. Lineage (NCBI taxonomy): Eukaryota > Metazoa > Chordata > Ceratodontiformes > Protopteridae > Protopterus > Protopterus annectens. Next base: position 354,188,230 of record NC_056748.1, on the reverse strand, counting down.
TCAAATTGCTGGGTTTGTACTGCTATACCAACAGCATATGGAGGACTGTTAATGTCCGCTGTCCCCTTGGGGATAAATGAGACTTGGGAGAGTTTACTTTTTGATACAGGATCTGTAAGATCACAAGACAAAATTGCATTGTATTTACCTATTACACAGAAAGGAATTGTATGTTTTTATAAGAATGATACACTTCAAGTGGGTTGGAGTAACTGTAATATAACCATATCTTATAAATGCTACATTAAAGTTAAAGATAGAGGCACTGTTTGTAATACGAATTATGATTCATATTTGAGTTTAATGAAAACAACATTAAGTGATGTGCAGAGAAATCCTGTTTTACATAAACAACTGTCTATTATAGACAAGAAAATGTTTCATTCAGAATTAACCCGCATCAGTACTAAAGTAGAAAACTGTTATTTTGTTTGTGGGAAAAAGGCATACAAATGGCTACCTGAGAATTGGTCCGGCAGTTGTTTTTTGGGTTATCTGGTTCCGGCCATAAGACATACTGCAGAATTACCTCTAGGTAAGATATGAAATGTGAGAGATGTAGCCCGGAAACCTGAAGGTCCAATCGGAAAACCTGTAAATCCAGTGGGACAAATTGAAGCTGGTTGGAAAGACCATCATTCCGTAAAAAACAAAGAAAAATTGACTCGTATGGACTTGAGTGACAGTGTAATATCCTAGACTGGAATACTTCCAGCATATGGAGCAGTCAAATCAATCTGGGAGTTGAGAAAGCTGTCGAAACTTCTTGAAGTAATGAGCAATGCAACTTTTTCTGCTCTCGAACTAGTGACTGATGAACTGAATGCAATGAGAACTGTTGAGCTACAAAATCGAATGGCTCTTGACTTCACCCTAGCGGCGAGAGGTGGTACATGCGTGCTTATCAAAGAAGAATGCTGTGCGTTTATACCAGACAATCGACATGAAATTAATAACCACCTAGAGGTAATACAGCAGGTATCGGCCATGACTGAACCAGGCCCAAACCCACTGACGAACATTTTCCAGAGTCTGTTTGGTGGGTGGGGTTCTATCCTAATGAACATCTTGATTGCTATTTGTGTTGGTCTGCTCCTATTAGGAGCATGTGTCTGTTGTGGGATTCCCTGCATGAAAAGATTGATCAAAGATTTTATTGATATATCTGCAACTGAAACTTTGTACCAAGACATTGAGTTAGAAAAATTAATTTCAGATGAAATTCTTTCCGAAGTATAAACTAAATGACTTACCTGGTTGAAAGTCCTTAAAGGAGAAGGCCAGGGGATGAAATGACATTGTTTATATTTCAGAATAGAATAAAAGTATTAAAAGGGAGGAAAATGTTAGAAAAATATGTATTTGAACATATATAAAGTGCTAGTTAAAAAGCAAATAGTATATAATGCATTTTATTCTATTAATAATATGGCAATGAGAATGATTTTACATGTAATTGCTTGAAGCTTTGGAACTGCAGTGTATTTGAACTCTGACCCTGGCAGTAGCCAGCTCAGCAAGCTTATGTTTTTCACTAATGATTATCTGCTGGGTCAGGAAATTAAATGTATAAAGCATTGAAAATCTTCTTCTCCTTCCTCTGGGACAATTGGCCTTGTGAATGTTACCAAGATAAAACGCAGCTGTTGGAAGTATGTTGCAAGAAGAACAAAGAAGTGTATTACAAGACTGAACCAACTATTGTATTCGAGCAGGCCTGAAACCTTGAAGGAGTAACATTTACAGAAAGACATTATAACTGACCAGGTGCTTTGCAAGGCTGTATTATTCCCAAGGGAAAGCTTTTTTAAAAAATATAACATCAGCAATCTTTATGAATAGAATACTGCTAGTAAAGTGATGTAGATGCCCTGTGACTAACCACGTCAGAAAGGTGGGCACTAGAAAATAGAAACTATAAGAATTGTGTACTTCCTGTATCATGTCAGACAAAACTCTGTACTTGTATGTTTTTTTTGCCTCCTGGTGTACACTAGTAAACTTTTGCATCTGAGCCTCCTGTGTTGTTATCATTGTTTTTATTTAACAGTTTCTATATATGAATACTGTTCTATCAAGAGCTTCATCTAGCTCTGACTAGTTTCTAAGTTTAATTGCTGCCACTTTGATAGCAGGTCAGAGTATGTAGCTCCAAAAGTGGGCATTTTCAATATACGAAGCCCACTAGGAACAATTCTAAATTTAATACAAGCCTCCATGTGTCTCTTCTGCCATTGAGCATTTTTTATCTTAGTGAGGACGTCCTCAAGTTTCCTCATTAATTGTAGAGTCTCCACTTGTGCAGGTGCATCTTTCTGTGTGGATATCATCTTAGCTAGTTCAGCATAAGAAAGTTTCAGTAAGGGGTTGGTATCCATACATAATAACTGTGTAAAATCAAATGACCTTACTGATTCAAGTCCATTGGATGTAGAAATGGTTCCTTCTGTCATGTCCCTGGTATGTTCAAAATATCCAAAACAGTAAAAACCAAAAAAACACAATCCAAGGTAAAGTATCACCTCCCAAAAAAATAATGTTTATGTCCAAGGTATAAGAGGTAGATACACCAGGACAATCGAAGCCAACCAAAAATATATATCACTGCAACACAAATTTATTGAGAAAAGTAAGAGCTTTCACGTCAGCCAGGACGCTTCATCAGACTTAATAATTGCAACCATTATTGCACTCCTTTAAATAGTCCACATCATCCTATCACAAAACATATGTCAAGACTCATCAATAAAAAACAATACTATTGGTGTATGTATAAAACAGAGCATTCTTGCATAAATAAATACAAACCTTTATAAGAACATGTATAAAATATGCAATTTAGAAATATTCATAAATAATATACAAATGAAAAGAGAAATTTGTATGACGTGAAAGCGCTTACTTTTCTCAATAAATTTGTGTTGCAGTGATATATATTTTTGGTTGGCTTTGATTGTCCTGATGTATCTACCTCTCATAGCCTACACAACCCACATCACACCGCCTAGCCTGATGTTCTCTGTCTGCATAGGCATGTGGGGGAGGTTACCCATTTGCCTCTTTAGGAGCATGATACTGCATATCTTTGTGTTTGCATTAGTGTACAATTGTCCTGCTGTGTCTGTGCCACTGAAATGCTATCATGGCTCAGTGGTTCAGTATTGTGACTATAGTGCACAGTATCCTGGGTTCAAGCCATGTCATTGCTTTTTATTTTCATGCTGGGCAGACCAGACTGCTTAAGGAACAGTAAAGCAGATATGAGCATGTTTAACTGACTTTGGTCAACTTTGGCCAACCTTGGCCAACATTGCTCAACGTTGCCCGACGTTACGCTAGTTGGCACGAGCAATTTTCTTTACATATACTAGATATTGGTAAAAGCTGCTTAGCACTGCTTTATATTGCTTAGAACATGGCAATCATGCCTCAGGTGGTGCTGCAGGGCTGCCTATGTTGGATGCACATACTACACCCCCTATACATGTTTGGAAACAGGTAGTGTCAAGTTAGGCATCCCTATTATTTTATGTGTGAGTCAGAGGGAGGTATCATTTCCAGGGTTCCTACTGAGCCAGTGTATGTGCTATGCGTTGCCCCTTTGCCAAGGCCAAGGCATACTGGGCATGCCTCCTTCTGCCTATTGGGGCAGGCTCAGGTGGTTCCTCCTCTGAGTCATGCTGTGCATGTGCAGGCCTTGGCAATGGTGGGGGGCTGTTTGGAACTTCCCCATGCTGTTCCTACTGCAGCTGTTTTCACAGGAACATATTGTGTAGCATGGCACATACCATGACAATTTGGGTACATGTAGTTGGTGAGTACTGCAAGGCTCCACCAGATGTGTCCAATGGAACCATGACTTGAGCATCCCAAACACACGCTCGATTAAATTTCATGTTTGTGCATGTGCCTCATTATGGAGTTCTTGTTCAGGTGTGTGTGCATTTCTGATGGGTGTCATCAGCCATGGCTCCAGTGTGTATCCAACATCCCCCACTAGGTGACCATCAGGGATGTCCCCACTGGCAAATGTCTGATACAGCTGCGACAGATGCCAGATATGGGAATCATGGTAGTTTCCAGGGCAGCCAGCACACGCATTCAGTATTATGCCTTGGGCATCACACACAACCTGGCAGTTGATGGAGTGGAAGCCCTTGCGGTTGATGTATGCCCTACCTGCTCTCCGGCTGGTGCTTTGATGTGTATGTGCATGCAGTCAATTGCACCCACTACCTCAGGCTATTCTGCTATTTGATGGAAGAGACGCATGTTGCTGGCCAATACCTCACGGGAATTGGGGAAATATACATGATCACCAACATGTGCTGACATGGCATTCAGGAACTGGTGCAGTACCCTGGATGCTGATGCCTGTGAAATCCCCATCATATCACCAGTTGGTCTCTGGAAGGTACCTGTTGCTAGTATTCTTAGGTCAACTCATACCTTGGTTTCCATTGGGATGGGTTCCCCTCTGTTAGTTCTGTGCGTGAGGCATGGCCTGCACAGCTCAACACTCTGTCAGCTGTCTGTCCACTCTATAGCACTCCACTATCTCAAGCTCATGCAGCCCCTGGTAGGTTACCCTGGGTCTGCACACTCTTCTCCGTCTCCTCACTGTGGGTTGCTCAGCAGCATTTGCAATGGCACCATCCTCAGCATCTTGCACATGTTGCCTTATAATAGCAATGGCAATGGCAGCCCCTAACATTTTTCTGTCTCAGTTAGGCTTTTTAAGTTCTCACTTCTCTTTGTAGACTGCAGTGCTGCAGTGTTTCTGAGAAAATCATGGGGGAATGTTGTTTGCAGAGTTTTAAGTGGTGGGCTGGGCTGGGCTAGTGTACTGCCTTTGTAATTGGCTGATTCTGATTGATTTCACCTGGCAGCTCTGCTAGTTCTCCTTGGTTAACTTCCTACTACTTCCTTTCCTTCCTTTTCCCATTTCTGTTTCCACAGGGGGCAGCGCCATTCAAACAAGTGCAAACACGTGCACATGAGTGCACACGCGCGCACACAGCCTTACACAGGCTTACACGGGCTTAGGCGGGTGCACATTTGTGCATACAGGCTTAGACGGCTTTACACAGGCTTACACGGGTGCACACATGCATACACAGGCTTAGACGGGTTTACAGGCACGCACGCATGTGCACACAGTGTAAGCAGCTTTGCAAGAAACTTCAGTGATAGCCACGGCGTACACCTTCGGTTTCTGGGTTTCAGTTTAGACAACTGTAGACACGCCTCTTCCAGTCCTGAGTAACTCACAGCAACCACATGCCACTCTGCTCCAATAAGCTTAAAGTCTTTTTGATACATACCCCCTCATGATGTCACCTATCTTCTACTCTGTTACTCCCCTAATCCTACTCTTACACTCTAGGGACATGGTTCACATGGCAGGGAAATTTGGGATTCACTATCCTTATACTCATTTGAATAGGATTGCCTACAAATGCTTGGTTACATCTCTCAAAATGAGCTTCCCCCCTTAGCAACCACTACTCAGTAGCCATGTTGTCTTCAGCCTGCCATTCACCTGCATGGCAGATGAATATTGTGAATAAAATACCTATTTGTGGCTTTTATTTTTTGTTTTTAGAGTTTTTAGAGCGCCGTACGTTTGCTATGCTTAAACATCGGAGATCGAGGGAAAAAAATGTTTTTTTTATTATTTTGCAACAGATAAAAATGCCAATGGCCGTATATTTGGGCATTGGCATGCTTCCTCAACTGGATGCATCCTTTATTTGGAGCTGTCATAGCTTCGTTTTGCTATTTGCAGAACGGTACTCAGTTGCCAACCGAGTACATTTCTGCAAATAACACTACTCTTACTCGGACAGGTTAGTGTTTCCTGGATCGCAAATTGACCTCATTTGCATAGCTTTCAGCAGCAAATGAGGTAATTTACATAAATTAACACTGTCCGGGCAAGAGTCGTTTTAAGAGCTCTCTTGCACGCCCCTGCCGGCTGTTCTTGGATTGCTTGGCAGACATGTGGGCTGGATGGAGTCTTACTCTACTCTTAGACTCTGTGCAAGCCTTCGTTAGTCCTGCCCATAGTCTTTAACTTTTTTTT
>NC_056748.1:354134888-354181645 GCF_019279795.1 Protopterus annectens | reverse complement strand
ACTTTTTTGCTGTTCCACTTACCTAACACCATATAAGGTAGGCTAGGGGCCATAGCTGCTTCCATTATAGTTCCACATTTTTGTTTGTAAATATTGCCTAGAAATCCAAAAGAAAGTTTTTATCTGAGTACCGGTAATTAACTCGTAGTCTGTCTCCAGACAACAGGAACAAGGTGTCACAAAACTTCCTTCACCAAAGGCTATTTAGCACCAAGGTGACAAGAAGATCCTTCCAAAAGGAGTCATAAAGTAAAAAGAAACATAGAAAAATCAGGGAGCTGAAGGGAAGGTGGAATACTGATGCCCATCGAACCAGGCTGTAAAAGGAGAGGGGAACTGTTAGTTGGCTATCTGGAGTGGGGATTTGACAAGTTACGCATGCACTCAAGTCACTTCACCACAGGTACCAGTATGAATCCATCATAGTCCATGTTGTTGTAATGGCCTGAGATGTACCTCCCTAGTCTGTGTGAAGAGAGACATTATAGATTTCTCTGTCTCAGGCTAGTATGAGCCTAGCATTGAGCAGCATGTTATCTCCACCAAGAATGATGCCACAGTAACAACAAAAGATGATTAGTTTTAACAATTGGCTGAGTTACTGGTGTCATTCTTATGGGATCCAGTATTTGTCCGCATAAGAAAACATGATTTACAAGCTATGTTGCTTTCCCAGGAATGGTTTGCACCTCTCCCCTCTAGGCATTCAAATACTGGCTAAAATTTTATCCTTCCCCATAGAGTATTTTTTTAGACAGTGCCAAATTGACAAACATACCGACACAGAAAAATTGACTCAACTGAACCTCAATGTGTTACTGTTTACTGTTAGGAGCCTAAACTGAAAGCTAAATTCCCTTCAAGTCTTCGTCACCTTAGCGAATGTAGACATCTGGGCAGTTACCAAGACATGACTTAAATTTGCAGAGAGTACCCTGGTAGTGCAAGGTTGCAGTGCCTTCCACACTTAGACCAGTAGCTGCATAGTTAGGGGTTAAAGGCTGATTATACATGAATAACGAGCATACCTGTTGGTTGGTGAAACAGGATGATCCGCTGGAGTTTCTCCACATGCATGTCACCATAGGTAAAATCCCATACCATGTCCTAGCAATCTGTAGGTCACCCTCTTTGTCCCATGAAACACTTGGCATACTTAAACCTTATGGAGGCACTTACCATCCAACCTAACACCTTGCTTATGTGAGACTTTAGTTATCCTTCTGTAGACTAGGAGTGGTACATGGCCCCATATCTGCAGGTGCAGACATTCCTGGGCTTATTTAATACAAACATCCTTAACCATTTATTGCATACGCTCACAAGACGTCCCAACATACTGGACCTCATACTTACAAATAAGGACGAATGCTGTACCATCTCCAATTTGCTGTCCTCCCTGGTAAGGTCTGAACATAAAAGCTGCCACCTTTGCAGTCAAATTCAAGTCTGTAACCCCAGTAAGAGTTGTGAACTACTAGAAGGCAAACTACCTTTTAAGTGATAGTTTTGTCAAAATTCAGTGTCCCTCCAAATCCAGAAAACAGCAGCCTATGCAGAATTGTTCACAGAAACTCTACAATCATGTCAGTGGCTGCATAGAGGCTGCTGTACCTAGTAGAAGTAGGCCCAAAACTAACAACAAAAACAAACCATCCTGGTGGCATTCCCGATTACAATTTGTACAACAAAAGGGGAAAAAATGACAATTAGGATGCACAACTCCCATAAAGATAAGCATCCTCTCATCACAATAAACAATAATCTAAGAGGGCTAATTAAGTTCAGTAAATCCAATTCTTAAGTTATGATTGCTTCTCAGGTAAAAGGCAACCCATAAGGTCATTTTCAGCTATGTCAGAAACCTCAAAGGCAGCTCACAGCAGTGTGCTGTACTTTTGGTTAATGGTGCCACATTCAGTGAGCCAGGTGATATTTCCAACTTTACCCTGCACTCACCCCCAGGTCACCTCCCAAGAAAGACCTTCAAACGTAACCCCTCCAGCTATAAATAGAGAGCATCTGTTGGCTGTGCTCACTAAGGCTATGAACACAGCCTCAGTGGACCCCAATATCCCAGGATTCTTCCTGAATAGTCTAAAACATGGCCTATCAGGTTCACTGCAGTTGGTCTTAAAACAAGCTCCGTGCCATAAGAATAGAGAGCTGCAGCAGTCATCCCTCTTAAGAGTGGACCATCAACAGTGCCTGGAAACTACAGACCCATTAATCTAACTAGTCCTGTATGCAAATTCATGGTAAGGCTCGTCATAGACATGCTCATCAAAGACATAGGTGATCTCCGTACACTGCATCTATCCCAGTTTAGCTTTGTCAAAAGGTCGTGCCTACTGAGCCTGGTACACTTCTTTGAGAAGGTCACCAAGGCAATGGGTGAGGATAAAACAGTGCATATTGCCTACCTTGACCTGGATAAGGCATTTGATACAATACCCCACTCTGGCATTAACTAACTTATGGAATTGGTTATAAACCCCTGTATAACACGCTGGATAGCCAGCTGGCTCACAAATAAGTCCCAAAAAGTTGGGATTGGTGAGACCACCTCCTCAGAGAGGCCAATCACCAGTGGAGTTCCTCAAGGCTTTCTGCTGGGCCTGCTCCTGTATGCATCTACTCCTCCAATGTCGTGGCTTATGTCAAGGGCCTCTGGCTGACCAAGTTTGCCAATGATTGCAAACTGGGAGCAGTCATAGCATCCCCCAGGAGACTAACACCTTATAAGAGGGTCTAACACAGACAAATGGCTAGTGCCAAAAACCGTGGTTTAATACTCTGTGCCAAGAAATGGATTGTAATGCCTTCTGGGAAGTCAGACACCCCAGGAAACTAAATCATCGTCATTAAAACACCCCTAAGGGAGTTGACCTACTGGTAAGGGAATCTGGGAATACACTTGGACAGTAACCTGGCTTTGACCAACACTTATCCAAGGTAGTATGGAAATCATTCTATGTTGATCAACTTGTAAGTGCATGGCATCTTAGTCCAGGGAAACAATACCATTGTACTCTGTCCCCATTCAGACCCATCACTGAGTATAATGCCCCCTTCAATATGTACCTGACCAGACACATGCAGTGACTGGAACGTTTGTAGAGGTTCCTCACAAAAAGAATACAGGTCATACACATTGTTCTCTGCTGATCACCTTAAAGCCCTGTTTCTATACTTAGTCTCCTACAGACTACCGAGAGGTGATTTATGCCTACCATACAAGGCATCCCTTTCACTCCTCTGATAAGAACCTTTTGCACATCTGCAAAATGAACAGCATCAGGACTACCAGTTCTAAACACCTAAATTTTGCTTGCAACATAAATAGGGCATGGAGAGAAAGATATGCTCATCAGAAAATTCCCTTTCTCTGAAACAGGCTCCTCATTCATGTGAAACAGTCCCTCCCTAACCCTGTTTAAGCGCAACTTGGACGATTTGATGGGGCATCAAAATTTGCACTTGGTCTGGCACCCACTTCTCTGTTCGACAAAAGCGATTTGTAAATCATGTCATCACCAACAATTACCCTTATGTAAATGTCCAAAACATATGACTTGTGGGACGCATTTGGTTTGTATGACTAGGCTTATAAAGGCCCTAGTGGTGGTTAGCCTAGTATACACCTGTGAACATGTGTGTGAGGCAACCGGCACATGAACTAAGAAAACAGCCCCCACTATAGTAACCTTTGAAAAATGAGATGTAAATAAGCATCACAGATAAAAATAGTCTAACTAAAAACTGTAATTGTAAGTGTATTAAAAAGAAAATGAAAAGCGTTTTCACCCCAGGGCTTCATCACATCACTGTTAAAACTAAGCATCCAAAAAAATCATTCCTACACTAAAAATGGGGGAAAATATTGAAACCCTGGGTTGTCCAGTGAGGGATCCCCTTGCTGACACTTGGAAAAAAAAAAAAAAGCCCGAAGTACATCAGAAGTTTCTTGTCAAACAGTGCTGTCCTGATAAGTGTAGCATAAATTTTACCATTGTGTAAAACATTCAAGAAGTGCTGCAACAAAAGTTGAAATCAGAATATGATGAAATTTCAGTTCACACTCAGACATGCTTTTCAGAAATAATTTTTAGTGATGCATCTATTGATAGTCTGCCTGAGGGACCCGAAGTGGACGTATCTGACATTAACTTTTGTCCTTCGCCTGTGGGACCAAAGACCTGCAGTTACTTTATCATTTTGTCTCAAAACTTTCGCTGGTCACCCTAGCTCATCCCATTTAACCTCCATGCACAGAGCTTGGGGATGCAACTCCAGGTCTCATTAGCTGTGCAAGCAGTCAGCGATTTTTTTTTTTTTTTTGTTAGGTTCTAGTGGATGTTTTTCATCTTATTTTGAACCGGCATGTGTTTCCTACATCTGAATTCAAGGTTGTTCTGTTTTCATGTTTGGAGTGCTTCTGTTGGAGCAGATGTTGGCTTAGTCATCATCCTTGCCCCTCTTTTCTTTTGATGCCATTTTGAAGTTCGTTTTTCTTGTGTTTTTTGTCTCTTGTCCCTGACTCCTCATTACTACAAGTTTTTCTCTCTAGTTTCTTTGTAAAGAAAAGTTCACAGGTCAGTTATTTAGGGTCTTTGCTTTTACTTTCTCCTACAGATTAGAATTTCTTTATCTGTTGTAGATTTTTGTGTGCTGTTACAAAAATGTTAAATTCACAGAGTTGAATCTTTCTAGTAGTTACCTGAATCATTTTACAGTTTGTGCGCCTTATTCTAAAGCTGCTTTTTGCCATTGGACAGATAAATGATTAAGCAGGCCCATTTGTAATCTGACTGGTTTACTAGTCTTTCTCCTACAAGTCAAGGGATGTTCATCATGTTACACTGCTGCATGTTACACTGCTGCAGTCATTATACTTGGGTTATCTGCCGTCAAGGCGGTCCTGCAGTCGGCCCGATTTCCAAAGTCTTGGTTCAGTGTCGGTTGCTGTCGCTTCTTCCCTGACGTCAGTGCGACAGGGGTATAAAAGAGGAAGCCGCCGCCATTTTCTTCAGCCTTTCTTGCCGCGGGGTGCCCGAAGCAGAAGCAGTTAGCAAGTGCCAGTCGGCCTACTCCTGAGATTTTCAAATCGAATTTCAGACCGAAGTCTTCAATAAAGCTAATTACCCCGTTGGGGAACCTTTTCTTGCCTCGGTCCGATGTCAGAAAACGTTAATTGCATTTCTTGTGGGAAGCAAATACCTCATAAGGTTTTCATTCTTATTGTATCCCTTGCCTAGGCCCAGACCACGACGTCACAGGTTGTCTGTTTTGTGCTAGGTTTAACAAACTATTAAACGTCAGTTTGATTTCGCCCAACATTATTTTGGTAGAAAATTTAATTATACCATGCCGTTGGAGCAACCGACGACCGGGATGCATAAAAAGCACAAAGATAAGGACAGGCAGCCAAGACCCAATCCAGACACCGAGGCCTCTGCTAGGCCAGTCGCCGATTCTCCGGTTTTCAGTGAGGCGCCTACGCAGCCCCTGACGACTGCTGATTTAGAACCCCAGCCTGCATCCGACTCCCAAGCGGAGATTGCAAGGCCTCCAGAGCCTCTATCTTTAGGCCCTTCTGACTCCATGGCTGAAGGGGATTCCGGTGCAGTTGAAAGGCAGTCAGTTGCTGAAGGTGTCTTCAGACCGACTGCACTTACTATTAAATCCTATGCAAAACTGAAAACTCCATTAAAAGTAAGGAAGCCTGTACAGCAGTCTCCAGTGCAAGGCCCCATGCCTAAGAAACAGATGCTTAAGATAGCCGAAGACTTAATTACCCTAATCAGTGGTTCCCATCCCCCACCTGACAAAAGGCCTAGACAGGAGGAGGACTATGCTTCCTCTGACAAGGTTTCAATTTCCTCAGATTCTTCTGAGGAACAGGAGTACTCTCTTCCCCCTTATGAAGACTCTGATGCTGAAGAGTCTATTTCTTCAGCATCTCCCCAGAAGACTACTCTTTTGAGGAAACTTTACATACCATGAGGGAACATTTCCACTGAAAAGGCCAGGATTACTCTGATTCTAAAAAAAGGCTCCGAGAGTTCCTCTTACTACCCCAGCACAGACCCCTTGCTATTCCACCTGTGTTAGACATTGTGGATGATGATTGTTCAGAATCTAGCCTTAACCCAGATTCATTACCTCCTGCACCAGCCAAACCAGACAGATACTACAGAGTCCCTGACTCACATAAATTCCTATATAAAAGCCCTGTTGCTGACCCAAAAACCATTTCCCAGGGTCCCAAAGTGGTTAAGGCCTCTATTGCTAAAAATCCTGTACCGTCTGAAAGGGATTCTAGAGCACTAGACAGATGGGGAAAGAAAGTATATACCTCAGCTACTGTAGCTATGAGGGCCTTAAATTGCCAGTTTCACATGCTGAAATATCAACAATATTTGATGTCTCAATTAAAACAAAAAATGAGCACACATACAGAGCAGCCTGATTACAAGGAAATGCAAGATTTTTTGCATGCAGCAGAACAAGTGGGAAAACATACTTTGCAATGTGGATTTGATTCATTGGAAGCTTCTTGCAGAGCAGCTGTAACAGGGTCTGTCATTCATAGGCATGCTTGGTTAAAAGAACAAACTTTACCTGATCATGTTAAAGCAAAGTTATTGGATGCACCCTTACAGCAGGATGTTTTATTTGGTGTGAAAGCAGAAGACGTTTTAAAGAAAATTGAGAATAAGGCAAAATCTATGCAGATGGTCAAAGATTTTTTTACAGGTTCAACCCCCTTGTTTCATCAGAAATTGGCCAACCAAAAACTGGTCCTTTCCAACTTCTAACAGACCACAGAGGGGCAAATACAGATGCCCAAGGGGCAGAGGTCAGCCACAAGGCTATTACAAGCCACGACAATGGGGTGCCACAACCCAGAAAGGAGGAGAAGACAGATCTCAAACTATCAGAAGACAATCGCAATGACTTACCCCTCAGACTGCCAAGCAAATCACTCTTGGCAGCTCCCTTGGGAGGAAAACTTGCACTTTTTGCAGACAATTGGCACATCATCACAAAAGACAAATGGGTCCTAAATATTGTATCTCAAGGATACAGGTTCCACTTTCACACTTTTCCAAGGATAAAAGGAATGCCAAACCTGCCATCAAACCAATGGGCAGAGGCTCAAAGACAAATTACAGCACTCATGGACATGAGAGCCATTCAGCAGGTTCCTACACAGGAGCAAGGACGAGGATTTTACTCAGACTCTTTCTGGTTCCCCGAAAGGACAAATCCTGGAGACCCATTCTGGACCTTTCAATTCTAAACACATACCTGGAAGTACTCAAATTCAGGATGCTCACACTACAGCAACTTCTTCCCATGCTGGGCAAGGAGGCTTGGCTAGTAACGTTGGACCTCAAGGAGGCATACCTGCATGTCCCTATCAGACAAAATTGCAGAAGATACCTCCGATTTATAGCAAGTACAACTCATTACCAAGTCTCTGCGCTGCCCTTTGGCTTATCTTCTGTGCCCAGGGTCTTCACAAAATGCCTGGCACCAGTAATTGCATTCTACAGACAGAGGAAATATATCCATACCAGGACGACTGCTTTATTCAAGCAGACAGCAAGGACATTCTTTTAAAACAGGCGTTTGTAAAAAAAAAAAAAACCTACTAAGTTGCCTAGGGTACACAGTAAACCAAAAGAAGTCAAAACTAGTGCCCTCACAAGACATAATATTCCTGGGTGCCAACTTAAATACAACGGCCCGGATGGCTTATCTCATGCCAGACAAGGGCAACTGATTCAATACTTCAAAATGATGGCAACAAAGACCCAACTCCCTGCGAGAAAATTCTGCAGGCCTTGGGATTCGTCATCTTGCATAGTAGTAATACCATATGCCAAACTGCATATGAGGAAATTACAATGGTACCTGAAAAGCGTATGGACTCAACACAGCCACAGCTTGGAAACAATAATACCACTAATTCCCTGCCTTCAACAGGAGTTTCTATGGTGGGCTGAGGCATGTCACCTCAACAAGGGTCAGCCTTTCACCTTGCTCACAGCCATACAAACAATGACAACCGATGCATCGGATTATGCCTGGGGAGCACACATGGCAGGACAGTGTATTCAGGGCAAATGGTCTGCAGATCAAACGCATCTCCACATCAATCAAAATGAGATGCTAGCTGTACAAAATGCCTTAACAGCTTTCAAGGACCTCCTACATCCAGGACAACTTCTAATAAAGACAGACAACACCACAGTGATGTGGTACATAAACAAGGGGACACACATTCCTACCCCCTATTCAGGCAAGCAATGATCTTGTGGAACACAGCACTGACCTACCAAGTTCAACTACAAGCACAATTCCTGCCAGGAAAGAAAGATACATTGGCAGACGAACTAAGCAGAAATATCATGGATCTTCACGAGTGGAAACTAGACCCACAAGTATTCACGATGATAACTCAAAAATGGGGGAGCCCAGACATAGATCTGTTTGCCTCCCCCCCCCCCCAAAACTACCAACTGCGAAAGTTTTGCACAAGGACATACCACACACTAGCTTGGAAAGTGGACGCCCTCTCATTCAGTTGGAAGGCACTAAAAGTGTATGCCTTTCCTCCACTGCCTCTTCTGGAAAAGGTGCTACTAAAAGCCGGATTAGAGAGGCCACAAATGATACTCATTGCTCCAGACTGGCCACGCCAACACTGGTATCCAATAGTAAGGAACATGGCTGAAGGCCCACCATGGATTTTACCTCAAATTCCTCACCTGCTGACTTAGCAGAACAATCAGATTCTACACAGCCAGCTCAAGACTTTAAATCTGGCTGCATGGCAGATTAAACAACCCGTCAGCACTTCTCTCTACAGCTGTTATGGATGTCATTCTGGAGGCTAGGAGACCCAGCACCAGGAAAACCTACTCAGACAATTGGAAACACTTAACTACCGCCCTTCGAGCCAGCTTTTTCAGCTGATTTACAATTTTTATCATGGAAAATTCCCCTGCTGCTAGCAATAACTTTCAGCACGAAGAGTCTCAGAGCTGCAGGCCCTAATGGCAGTGGGACCTTTCATCATTCTTCATCAAGACAGAGTCTCTTTACAAACTAACCCTTCCTTTATGCCAAAGGTGGTATCCAGTGTGGCCCTAAACCAAGCCATTCATTTGCCCACCTTTTATCCAAACCCCCAGAACAAAGGGGAAAAGGCTCCTACACTCTTTGGACATTACATTTCTACTTGGATAAAACAAATGTTTTCAGAAAATCTGATCAGCTCTTTGCATCCTATGCTGCAGGATCTCAAAGAAAGCCTATATCAAAACAGACCATTTCAAAATGGATAGGACATTGTATCCGTTTCTGCTACACACACCATGGGAAACCTGTGCCTGGTAACATCAGGCCTCATTCCACCAGGGCTACAGCAACATCAGCAGCCTTCCTCAGAGGGGTACCAACCAAGGATATTTTGGAAGCTGCAACTTGGAGTTCAGTGCACACCTTCACCAAGCACCATCACTTACCTCTATACTCAAAAACCAGAGCTGGCTTTTTCGCCACTGCAGTTTTGCAGGGCCTACTAGCTTCTCCAAACCCTGTTTAGTACCAACTGCCCAGCCTTAGCTTTGGGATTCAACCCAAGTGTGATGACTGCAGCAGTGTAACACGATGAACATAGTACAGTTTTGTACCTACCATAAATGTAGATGTTCGAGTGTTCACACTGCTGCAGTCCAGGTTACCCTCCCACCTTCCCCTCTTCCTACCTGGGTTTTATCTATAGCTCCCTGTTTATACAATCTCTAAGATGTATTTCTATATGGTGTATTTGCTTACAGCTGTAGCTATTGTTTTCTACTTATGTAATTTACTTAGGATTATGTATTGCCTTCCTATTTGGGGGCACCTGACATCTGGGGCAAGACAAACTGAAAAAAAATGGCGTCTGCTGCCTCTTATACCCCTGTCGCACTGACGTCAGGGAAGAAGCGACAGCAACCGACGCCGGACCAAGACTTTGGAACTCGGGCTGACTGCGGGACCGCCTGACGGCAGATAACCCAAGTGTGATGACTGCAGCAGTGTGAACACTCAAACATCTACATTTATCTTAGGTACAAAACTGTACTTTACCTTTCTGCTAAAACTTTCAATATTAATTTTTCATGCTAACAGATGTTCATGTTTCACTGTTGCAGTCATTACATTTGGATAATCTGCTGGCAGGTTGCCCTCAGTCGGCCTGAATATCAAAGTCTTTGGTCCTGCGTCAGTTTCCGTCTCCTCTTCCATGACATCAGGTCATCAGGGGTATAAAACATGCAGCCGACGCCATTTTATTCATTCTTTCTTGCCACGCGGTGCCCGAAGCAGAAGCAGTTCGCAAGTGCCGGTCAGCCGACTCCTGAAATTTTCGCATTCGAGTTTCAGAACCAAAGTCTTCAATTAAAGCTAAGTACCCCGTTGGGGAAACTTTTTCTTGCTCCTTACCAATGTCAGTAAAAGTTAACTGCATTACTTGTGGGAAGCAAATACCTCATAAGGATTTTCATTTGTATGGTATTCCTTGCCTAGGCCCAGATCATAGCATGCCTTGCTGTCAGTTTTGTGCTAGATTTAACCAACGCACTGTTAAGCGTCTGTATAGCTTTGCTTCAAAATACTTTCGATCCAGATTTAATTACCCTGAAATGTCGTCTGATAGCAATCTGACTACCAGAGTTCACAAAAAAAGCAAAGAAAAGGACAGAGACAGTTGAGGTCCAAAACCAATGACGAAGCTTCTCCTAAGCCAGTTGCCGGTTCGCCAGTACTTAGTGTGGCGATTTCGCAGCCCCTGATACCCACTACTTTTGAGTTGCAGACCTCTACTGAGACCCATGCAGAGTCCGATATGCCGTGAGATTCTCAGCGTATTGTAGCCGCGGATGTCTCTCCTTCGAATGAGTCCAGAGCCGCTGAGCAGGCACCGGCTTCTGAGGGTGTTTTCAGGCCTCAGCATTTCTATATAAAACCGATGCCAGCTTCAAAAACAAAATCAAAAAATAACTTTTAAGTCTAAAAAAACGACGCATGACCCACTTGCTCAGGCCCCTATGCCTAAAAAAAAAAACAGATGATCAAAATGGCTGAGGACTTAATTACCTTGATCAGGGGTTCCCAACCCCCCCCCACTAAGAGGCCTAGGCAAGACACTGATTATGAATCTTCATATCAGGTTTCTATTTCTTCTGATTCCTCTGCTGATCAGGAATTTTCTATAACACCCTATGAGGATTTGGATGCAGAAGGATCCATCCCATCTGCATCTCCTCCTGAGGATTATTCTTTTGGAGAAACCTTGCATACTTTAAGGGAAACATTTTCATTGGGAGAGTCAAGATTTCTCGGAATCAAAAAAGAGGCTTAGGGATGTCCTCCTTCCTCAGCATAGGCCTTTGGCTATGCCTCCTGTATTAGACATTGTTGATGTGTTTTCGGAATCAAGCATGGCTCCTGATTCCCTACCTCCGGCTCCTAGGAAGCCAGACAGATATTACAGGGTTCCTGACGCCCACAAATTTTTATTCAAAAATCCTGCTGCTGATCTTGAAACTATCTCACAGGGTCCCAAAGGTGTAAAGGCCTCTACAGCCAAGAATCCTACCCCCACTGATAGATTCCAAGGCGCTGGATAGATGGGGAAAGGAGGTTTATAAGTCTGCAACCTTGGCAATTAGGGCCTTAAACTGCCAGTTTCATATGCTTGAATATCAACAGCATGTTATGGGATTATTGAAACAGAAAATGATGTTGATTTCTGAATGTGTGGCAAAAAGTTACAGGAATTATTTCATGCAGTAGAACAGGTTGGAAAGCATACTTTGCAATGTGGTTTTGATTCCTTGGAGGCCTCTTGCAGGGCCGCAGTTACTGGATCTGTGATTAGAAGGCGTGCCTGGCTCAAGGAGTAAAATCTGCCTGTTCATGTTCAAGCTAAATTGTTGGATGCACCTTTACAGCATGATACTCTGGTAATAAGGCAGAAGATGTTTTAAAGAAAATGGAAGACAAAGCTAAATTTATGCAAACTGTAAAAGATTTCTTACAAGTGCAGCCACCCAGATTCAGTAGACACTGGCCTACAAAAAATTGGTCCTTTCCTGTGTCCAACAGAGCCTCACAAGGCAAATCCAGGTGCTCAGAAGGCTCTAGATACCAATCACAGGGTTCTTACTGGTCAAAGCAATGGGGGTACCTCTACCTCCAAATCTGGAGGAAACTAAGCACAACCCTACAGTAAGCAGTCTCAATGACTTCCCTTTACCATCACCAAGCACTTATCTTTTTGCAGCCCCCTTGGGGGGAAAATTAGCACTTCATGCTCAAAATTGTCAGTTAATAACCCTGGACAAGTGGGTATTAAACCTAGTATCCCAGGGGTACAGACTTCATTTCCATACCTTGTCAATTCCAAACGGTTGGCCAGATCTGTCACAATCAATGGGCAGAGGTTCAGAAACAAGTTATGTCCCTCATGGATATGGGGGCTATTCAACCAGTACCAGAACAGGAAGGAGGACAAGGTTTTTATTCAAGACTGTTCCTGGTTCCCAGAAATGACGATGCCTGGCGTCCAATACTAGATTTATCAATTTTGAACACATTCTTGGACATCCCAAAATTCAAAATGCTGACTTTACAACAGTTTCTGCCCATGCTGAGCAAGAACGCTTGGTTAGTGACTCTAGACTTGAGGCATACCTGCATATCCCAATAAGGGAATCGTGCAGAAGATACCTCCGCTTCAAGGCAGGTTTTATGCATTGCCAATTTTCTGCACTGCCCTTTGGCTTATCTACTGCACCCAAGGTCTTTACAAAGTGCCTGGCACCAGTAATTGCATTTTGCAGACAAAGAAGCATACAAATCTATCCTTACTTGGACGACTGTCTCATTCAAGCAGAAAACAAGGACATTCTTCAACATCTGGCATTTGTAAAAAGGCTTCTAACATGCCTAGGGTACACAGTAAATGAAAAGAAATCACAACTGGTACCCTCTCAAAAAATTACATTCCTGGGTGCAAGCTTGAGTACAACTGCCCAGATGGCTTACCTTACGCCAGACAAAGGCAACTGACTATTTACAACAGTTGGCAACAAAAAACCCAGTTATCTGCAAGACAAATTCTGCAGGCTTTGGGGTTCATGGCATCCTCATTCTACTAATTCCATATGCAAGACTGCATATGAGGAAACTACAATGGTATCTAAAAAGTTTATGGAGTCAGCATTGTCACAGTCTGGAAACAATGATTCCTCTCATTCCCTGCCTACAACAGGAGTTTCTTTGGTGGGCAGAGACATGTCACCAGAACAAGGGACGGTCTTTCACTCTACCCCTTGCCACCCAAACCCTAACTACAGACGCATCACACTATGCTTGGGGGGGGGCCCACCTGACGGGGAGATGCATTCAGGGCATATGGAGCCCGAAACAAATGCATCTGCATATCAACCAGAAAGAGATGTTAGCTGTTCAGAATGCCTCGACAGCCTTCAAGGACTTCATCCAGGACAACTACTGATAGACAGACAACGCCACGGTTATGTGGTACATAAACAAGCAGGGAGGTACACATTCCTACCCCCCTTTGCAGACTAGCCATGGCATTGTGGGACACAGCCTTGACTTACCAATTACATCTTCAAGCTCATTTTCTGCCAGGAAAACAAAATACTCTGGCAGACGACCTAAGCAGAAATCTTCTGGACCCTCAAGTGGAAACTGGATCCACAAGTCTTCAGCATGATGACAGAGAAATGGGGGAGTCCAGACATAGATCTATTTGCCTCTCCCCAAAATTATCAACTGGACAAATTCTGCACAAGGACTTATCACAGACGAGCATGGAAAGTGGATGCCCTATCCTTCAGATGGAAAAATCTATCAGTCTACGCCTTTCCTCCTCTGCCTCTTCTCCCCAAGGTCTTACTAAAAGTCAGACAGGAAGAAACAAAAATTATCCTAATTGCCCATGACTGGCCTTGCCAGTACTGGTACCCAATTCTAGGGAATATGTCTCGACTCCCTCCTTGGTACTTCCCTCAAATACCTCATCTACTGTCTCAGCAGAGCAATCAAATTCTGCACAATCAGCTCCAAAGTCTGAACCTGGCAGCATGGCTGATCATGTAATTATTCAAACACCACCTCTCAGTAAATCTGTGATGGATGTCATTTTGGAAGCCAGAAAGCCTAGTACTAGAAAATCTTATGCTGATAAATGGAAGAGATTCTGTGCTTGGAACCAAGAACAAGGAACGGACACAGCAAAGCCAAATATTCCTCAGATTTTACAATACTTGACTGAGATGCTTGACAAGGGCCTATCTTTGTCTTCAATAAAAGTCCATGCCTCTGCCATCTCAGCTCATTACAACACAGAGCCTCCCATCTTTTCTCATCCTCTGCTAAAACAATTTCTTAGAGGGGCAAAAAATTTAAGGCCTTCCAGAAGATCACCAACTCCTGCATGAAACCTCAATTTTATGTTGGAAAAGCTCACCCTGCCTCCTTTTGAACCAGCAGCTACTGCGGATATAAAGTTTTTATCTTGGAAAAGAGTTTTCTTCTGGCAATCACTTCAGCAAGAAGGGTTTCAGAACTACAAGCCCTCATAGCTGTGGAGCCTTTTATTACATTTCACCCGGACAGGGTGTCCCTCAGGACCAATCCTTCCTTTATGCCTAAGGTGGTATCCAGTGTGACTTTTAAACTATTCACCTACCAACATTTTACCCAAATCCGCAAAACAAGTGGGAGTGGATTCTGCATTCCTTGGACGTACACAGACAACTAAGATTCTACTTAAGCAGGACCAAATCTCTAAGAAAGTCTGAGCAACTACTGGTGGCATTTGCTGCAGGATCAGAGGGGAAGGCTATATCCAAGCAGACTGTTTCAAAGTGGATAAGCCACTGCTTTAGTTTCTGCTACTTGCATCATGGTAAACTGGTGCCCAAGGGAATCGGGTTACATTCCACCAGGGCTGCATCTACCTCAGCAGCCTTTCTCAGAGGAGTTCCAACTAAAGACATTCTAGAAGCTGCTACTTGGAGCTCTGTTCATACATTTACAAAGCATTATCATTTGCCTCTCTTCTCTAAGTCCAGGGCAGGCTATGCCACTGCAGTTCTGCAGAGCCTTATAGCCGCTCCTAATGCTGTTTAGTTCCAGCCTCCCGTCCATAGCTTAGGGATTCTACCCAAATGTAATGACTGCAACAGTGAAACACGAAGAACATAGTACAGTTGTGTTCACTTACCATAAATGTAGATGATCGAGTGTATTCACTGTTGCAGTCCGGGTTACCCACCCGCCATCCCCCTTTCTATACATTTTCTTTCCTTCACTATACTCAAAAGCCTTTGTGGTGTATTTGCTTTTAGTTGAAGGTAAAGTTTGTTTCTAAAAGTGCAATTATATATTTGCTGTTTATATATATATTTTTGCTCCCCATTTGTGTGGGCACCTGACATCTGGGGCAAGAAAAACTAAATGAATACAATGGCGTCGGCTGCATGTTTTTATACCCCTGACAACCTGACGTCATGGAAGAGGAGACAGCAACCGATGCAGTACCCAAGACTTTGATATTCAGGCAAACTGAGGGCAACCTGCCAGCAGATTACCCAAATGTAATGACTGCAACAGTGAATACACTCTAACATCTACATTTATGGTAAGTGTACACAACTGTACTTTCTCTCTAGTGTTTGTGGCAAGGTTTTTTTTAAGCTTTCCGTATCCACAGTTAATCTCTGCTGGTTGATGTTTCTGAGTTATGTATTTTCATTATTCTTTGCAGAGGTAGGTGTTATTCCTCCTTGCTACTGTAGCTTAAGTTAATGCAATTTTGTTTTTATTCTTTGGCATGTAGATAGACCCTATTTTTTCTAATGCAGAACCCACCCCTTGGAATCTGTGCTTTAATAGTAATTTGTGTTTATGGACATGGCATTTAGTTGTATTACATTTTAGTATTTGCTTGGCATGCCTTTTTTATTACTTCATTTCAGCTTGTCTGGCAGATGCACCTGGCATGATATGGTGTTTACTACCACTGCCACAGTTTTTGTTCCATCTCACTAGCCCTGTCCTGTCTCTGGGTCAGAGGTGTTTTTTTTTCTCCAGTACCGGTTCTTTGATCTGGGTTTGAGACTTTGTTTTTGTTTAGTTGCTTAAAGATCAGTGCTGAGTCTGTATGTTCTTTTTCATGTTTGCATTTCAACTGCTAGTGCACCCCTGGTCCTTTCGCCTTTTGGCTGTGATAGCAGTTGGATCCTTTGCACTTGATTTTATTGAGGTTTTGTGCTAGATTCCTATCTCAAGATGGATGCTTTCCTGTGTTAATAGTCCAGTCACTAGTTGCTGTTTTTAGTCTCCTTGTGTCTGTGGCCTTCCTGTAACCTTTTTTCCCTTAGTGTTTAGTGGTTCCCTTCAGGAATGACCCTTCGTGCATACAGGTTTACTCCCATACTGTTTGCTTCCACCATGACTTCATAAAACCCTGGATACCTCAGTGTCTACAAGCTCCTTCAGGGGTCAACATTGGCCTCAGTGGGATTGACCTTGGTGTTGGCTTCAGCCTGTCCAAACTGTGAGTCTACATGGTCAGCCTCAACACTGTCTACCTCTGCTTCTCATCCCCAAGGTTTCCTAAGACTGGCAAGGCAGGTCCTTTGAGGTCAGTCTTTGCCTCTGAGGAGTCGCGCTGAATCCCTACAGGCTTCAGTCTCTACCATTTCAACCGCAGCATCTCTCAGTTGACAGATTTTCATGGAGGTGGACTTTTAGCTACAGGGGTAAACTTGATTCTGTGCTCTTTAAGATCAGTTGTCACTTCTGCTCTCCTGTTGAACTTTATCTTAAAGGCTAATCAGACTTTCTGTTTCTTACTGTTCCTTCTGGCTGTTCAGTAAAGATTCCTTTCTCACCACAGCTCTTTTCTTGGTTAATGTCCTGTTCTGGGACTTGGCTTCCCTCTGAAAATTTGCTGCTGGGTTGTAGTCCTTTGTTTAACGTGGTTTTCTGAATCCTTTGTCGACGGGTCTTGATCCCCAGTTCCCCATTTGAAACCTGTTGAAAGTTTTTGAACAGGTATTTGTCATAACCTTGTTCAGACCCCCCCCCCCCTTCTGTGACACTTGTGTCTTCCTCTAACACTTTTTGTATGGCATGGATTCTAGGATCTTCAGATCTTTAAGATCCTAGGTAGGGGATTTATTGCTTGTCTTCCCTTGTATTGATGACCCTTATAGTCTTGCACCTAAAAATGTAGTGTTTTACTTTTCAGTCATTTTTAAATGCGTTTATTTACTAGGATATGGTGACTGAACGAGGCTTGCATTCTTGTCACTTTCTCCCCTCTTCTTTAGCATAGCAGTGATGTAGCCCATTCCCTTGACTAACTGATCTACTCTTGCAACTAAGTTATTTCTGTGCAGTTGGTTCTAAACCTTCACTGTGTTGGTAGCATGGCCCAGCGGAGGAACATTTCATTGTAGAACAAGATTTAGTTTAATTTGAAGGTGTCTTTCTGCTAAACTGCTCCTAGAGATTATAAACAGGAATGTTAAGGGCAGATGCTGGTGTGTTCTGGTGATCCTTTGTGACTTATTTTCATTTATTTCCAGACTGATTAGAGCATTCATGCTTTCTCTAAACTTGTTATGTCTGATGCAGGGACATGGGAGACTATTTGGAGCCTGTCAACTATGGTAGGACCTTATTTAGTGTCCGATGCAGGGTCTTCTGTGATTATTGCTTTGCCTCACCACCAATGTTTAGGGCTTCAGTGCATCTCCTAAAGGCAAGCTTGTGGACACTGTTATTTCTTTGTCCTGACCTCAGGGTTAGACCAGTTCTGTGCAGCTCTTGACTTCTGTTTGGGGCATAAGCCATTACAAGTCTGCCTTAGTCAGAACTTGGTTTTACATTTTATTTTTCCAAAGTATCTGATGACTTTGCTCATTGACTTTTCCTAGGTATTCTCATACTAAGGAGCTGTTCTGTTCATATTTATTTGTTCATATATATCTTGAGTAGCAGAGTTTCTCTCACCACTGCTTAGAGCAGTCTCGTGTTTAGCACTACACGTCTGTTAGAATTCTTGTTTTACAAAACAAATGAGGATTTTACAAACTAAAGAGAAAAACACACCTTGCCAAACAGTTGTTTGGGCACTACATCCCTTTCCTGTTTCCTTTCATGCCTTGGAGTGGTACAGGTTATCCTTTAGTGATGCATGCTATCCTTTGGATGGGAGACTAGATTTTCTACCTTTTTATACTGAATTCATTCTGCCATGATCTTCCATCTAATTAGTTTTCTTTATCTGGAGCTACCTTTGTTCATATTATTTGACTATTTGTGTAGACATGTATTTATATGCCCATGGGGGTGCTGCTCCTGTCTTCCCTAACCAGTTTCATGAAAGGTGGTATGCACTATTGCTGTATCTTTTCAACCTCTTAGCTCAAGAAATCTAGAGAGAGAGATAATGGGGAACAGAGACCCAAAAATAGGCACAGATTTTAAATATTGCTGTAAACTTGAAAATGTAACAGAATACAATGTTTTTGCATTAGCAGTGTTTTTTTTTTTTTTTTTTTTTTTTTGATGGATTTGAAGTCAAACTCAACTGACCATCATTATTTAGTGACTTCCTTTCTCCATGTTTTTACTGGAAAATTAAACAAAAATCGAACAGAGCAAAAATGTCAGGGAAAAGTCTGGACACTTGAGAAGTATGGCTGTAACTTCCTTACGCTCTGCGTCATACCTTCCTACCTTAGTCATTCAGCCATCTCCACGTTTCCTATTGCTCAGGCATTTTAAAGCCCATTTCTGATTTTCTAGAAGGCACTCACCCCAGCCACATTGATGTTTTGGCCAACTTTTATGACATCCTGTTATCACAGTTCCTCCACAGTCGTTTGTATTATTGTCTATTTTACTTCGGTCTGTGTGGACTGAGCTTTTCAGGGAGACCATTAAACCTTTTCTCTGCTTTGGCTACCATTAGGTATATTTGTAGACATGCATATGCATTCATTTGCATAACCTTCTGACATCGCCAACAGGCCTGTGCGTGGAGATGTCATCCCCAGTCTGGCACTTGTGCAGACTGTTTTACTTGGACAGTGGCACTTGACGTTCTTAAAATGCTTTTTATTTCTACAATCTTCATTGCAACAGTAGAGTGTTCCTTGTGTATTTTTCTTGCATGCTACTTTCCTTTAGACTGTTTTGAGTCTGTAATTTCTTGGGAGGTTTATCGTTTTCTCCTGCAATCTAACTCCTCTGTAATGACTGGCATTAGGTTTTTCCTGGCTGTGGTGTATATCCTTATACACACATTTACTTCCTACTTGAGTGGTCTTGCCAGCAATTACTGCGAAGTCCTTTTTGATGCTCTACCTGGCTGAGCTGGATGTCTGTCTTTGTATCAGTCTGTTTTCCCATTCTTTTCTGTTGCTCTGTGTTTGTGGGCTTCAGAAGTTTGGAGTTGGGTTCTCAGACACTGTGCTTTGTAGTTTAAATAGGAGGGGTTAAGATGGTTTAGTAAAGTTTCATGATCAGCGCTGATTAGGTACCTTGGCAGTCTGTCCATCAGGTGAAGAATCTGAAACTGCCAGTGCAGATATGTCATTACACCAAGTATGCGACTTTAATTGTGTTAATGAGAGGAACTTGTCATTTGCCTGTTGCTAGTTGCAAAGAATCTGGATAGTTGTGTGCTGCACCTTAGAAAAAAAGTCTTTTAATCATTGGAACTGGCTTTGATCAATCCCCTTCATCTACCAGACCTTGAAGTAACCATCGTAGGTACCTCGGACTTCGGTTTTTTGGGGGTGGACATGATCTGTTGGAGATCAGTCTACATGTAAATGTGTTGAGTAGTACTTCCTATCATGCATTCTCTTCAACACCGTCTTCCGCAGATTCTGTTTTCATTTGTGGGACCCCATGGCTGTAGTAAGGCACACAAAGAAGTAAGGAGTAATGTGTTCTTATCCCCTCTGAAGAGAGGCCAGGTGAGTATGAGAATAGGCTACATTATTAAACAACTTTCTGATGGAAGCCTGTATCACAATTCATGCTAATTCTGTGGCAGAAAGGCGGAGTCATTTTGTAATGCTTCACGCTTGTTCCATAAGCTTGTTAATGATGAGTCTTCCAAAGGTTGAAACCTTGCTGTGACCTTTCTGCATTCGACAAGTGGCAGGTGCATCAGCTTCTTTATTATTTTTGTGTCTGGTTCCAGATTATTGGCTCTGCCACTGGAGGAGCAAGGAGTGAGGTGAAGGGGTGTGCCCATTTACCTCTCCTGGGTAGTGGGAAGGAGTTGCTTGCTCTTGGGAGCTCACTAGGCAGTGTGCTCTTCCTAGTGGTGACAAAGACCACTGGTCATGCAAGTAGAGAGGGGTGGGGTCACTTGGACAGAACGCACCTTGTGGACACGAGATGGTCCTTTGTGGGCATTTCATTGCGTCCTTTCCCAGGTGCCTAGTTGGAGTTGTCAGGACTTGGGAGAAAGAAAAATATGAATCACCCTGATGACTATCTAGATGATGGCCCCTATTAGAAAGTTGCCATGTGGAGCAAATGGATTGATTGGGTGGAAGACGGCTGATAGTCAACAGATAATTGGGACTAAGTGCCAGAGAAAAATCTTTTTCCCATTCCTCTATCGGGCGGAGCAGCCCAGGGATGCTGTAGTCCAGAATTGGCCCTTGGCACTACTGTGTATGCCTTCTTCCCCTTCCTACTGATCCCCAGGTTCATATAGAAAGCTACAGCGGACAAGTCCAAAACTCATTGTCATGGCTGTTTGTTTTAGCAGGTTTGGTTCTCAGTGCTGTGGCCTCATCTTCTGCAAAAGTCTCTAAGGTCTTTCAGATCCCAGCCATCTGGGAAGCATCATTTGGACCTTCATGCTGTAAGAATAACTGCATGGATGTCCTTCAAGGATGCATCTGCAGTCATAACATATGGGTTGTCCTGCCTCAGGCAGCCCTTCGGTCGGCCGGATTCCAAAGTCTGGGTCTGGCCTCGGCTGATGTTGCACTTTCCCCGACGTCAGAGCGTCTGGGGTATAAAAGCATCAGCCGACACCATGTTCCTCAGTCTTTCTTGCCGCGCAGTGCCCGAAGCAGAAGTTGTTCGCAAGTGCCGGTTGGTCAGATCCAGTGAATTCAGCTACCGAAGACTTCGAAAAAGCTAAGTACCCCGTTGGGGACTCTTTCTTGCCTCAGCCGATGTCAGACAAATTAAATAATTGTTTAACTTGTGGGAAACAAATACCTCATAAGGATTTCCATTCCTACTGCCTTCCTTGCTTAGGCCCAGACCACGACATATTGGCCTGTTCAGCCTGTGCTTCCTTCAACCGACGAACTCTTAGACATCGGTCGGAGTTTGCAGAGGAATTTTTTGGGGCCAATTTTGCATATAAAATGCCGTTGGAGACTCCGACTTCGCATTTAATGAAAAAACAGAAGGACACGGACCGACACTCGCGGCCTGCGGTTTCGGCTGAAACCACGGCAAAGCCTACTGCGAGTCTCTGTTTCGGCCTAAACAGAGTCCTCGGAGATTCCTTCTTCCGAAACCATTCAACCGACCACCGCGGCCCGGGAGGCCCCGGCTGAGTCGGCTACCGAGCTACCTACCGAAACCAGTATCCAGGAAATGTCCGACACCATACCTTTGGACATTTCTACTCCTGCACGTGGGACAGCTTGGCCCCCTGCTTCCATGTCCATTAAGGCCTTTTCTAGGGCTAAAGCTGCTAAACTTTCTAAAGCTTTGCCTCCCAAGACTACCTCCCAGAGGCCTACTTTAGTTCATAGATCCTCAGCCTTGCAGAGGACCTTATTTCTTTAATTAGGGGTTTACAACCTCACCCAGACAGGGCCTGTCAACCTCCACCAGGCAAAAGGCCCAGGACTGACCCCTCTGACCCACACTCTTCAGATGAGTCTACGGATGGCTCTGAGTTGTCAGACCACCAGGAGGAGGCTTATTCGCCCTATGAGGATTCTGATGCTGAAGAATCTATTCCTTCGGCCTCACCTCCTGAAGAGTTTTCCTTTGCTGAGACTCTACACTCCATGAGAGAGCATTTTCAATGGCAAGGTCAGGAATTCTCTGATTCTAGAAAAAGATTAAGGACCTTTTTACATCTGCCTCAACATAGGCCCTTAGCTATACCTCCTGTTCTGAATGTAATTGATGATGTGTACAATGATGTCAGTACAGCACCTGATACTCTCCCTCCGGCCCCTGCCAAGCCTGATAGATACTACAGGGTCCCGGATTCCCATTACCATCTGAATAAAGCACATTCTGCAGACCCAGAAACTATTTCTCAGGGCCCTAAAGGGGTTGCAGCCGCCACAGCCAAAAATCCTCTACCCTCTGAAAGAGAGTCTAGAGCTTTAGAGAGATGGGGAAAGAAGGTATATACTTCTGCAGCTCTTTCTGTCAGGGCATTAAATTGTCAATTTCATATGATACAGTACCAAGAGTATTTATTAGATGAACTTAATAAGAAACTTTCATCTCCTGAACCCCTTGACCGTAAATCCCTGCAGGATTTGGTACACAACTCACAGCAGGTTAGTAATCATTTCTTAAAATGTGGCTATGGTGCATTGGAGGCTTCATTTAGATCAGCTATGACTGGGGCAGTCATTCGTAGGCATGCCTGGCTGAAGGAACAATCTCTGCCAGACCATGTTAAAGCTAAACTCCTGGATGCTCCAATGGAGAAACAAAATTTATTTGGCTCCTCTGCTCAGGAGGTCTTAAAGTTTGAAGAAAAGGCAAAATCTGTGCAAACAGTTAAGGATTTCCTGCAAGTACAACCACCTAGATTCAGCAGAAACTGGCCTACTAAGAATTGGTCCTTTCCGGATTCGGACAGAGCCCAGAGAGGCAGGAACAGACGCCCTAGAGGCAGAGGCCAATCGAAGGGCTCCTACAGAGGCCATCAGTGGCAGCCTGCCAACCAGAGAAGTAGTGCAACAACAGCAACAACAACTACTACACCAGGACAGGCTCAATGACTTTACTCTGATTCCGCCTACCAGGGATCAACTGGAAGCACCCTTGGGCGGAAAACTGGCTTTATTCTCAAAAAACTGGCATTATATTACAATGGACACTGCAAATAATAGACTAAGGATACAGGTTCCTCTTCCACACTTTGCCAAAAAGACACGGAATGCCAAACCTACCACCAAATCAGAGGCCAGAGGCTTTAAGGCAGATCAACAACTTGCTTCAAATGAAAGCTATAGAAAAGGTACCACTTTCAGAACAAGGCCAAGGATTTTACTCAAGACTATTCCTTGTACCAAGAAAAGAAAATCAATGGAGGCCTATTCTCAACCTGTCCGCACTAAATACTTATCTCATTGTCCCAAAATTCAAGATGCTGACCCTACAGCAACAACTTCCTATGTTGGGCAAGGAGTCTTGGCTGGTGACTCTAGATCTCAAGGAGGCATACCTGCACGTCCCTATTCGACCAAGTTGCAGAAGACGCCTCAGATTTCTTGCAGGATCAGAGCATTATCAATTCTCAGCATTGCCCTTTGGCTTATCTACTGCGCCCAGAGTATTCACGAAATGCCTGGCATCAGTAATTGCACACTGCAGACTTCAGGGGATTCAAATCTACCCATACCTGGACGACTGCCTTATACAAGCGGACAACAAGAAAAATTTGATAAAGGACTTGGCTTATGCCATCCACCTGCTACAGGCCTTGGGATACACAGTCAACATCCAAAAGTCAAGACTTGTGCCATCCCAAAGAATAACCTTTTTGGGTGCAGATCTGGACACAACCACCCAAATGGCCTTTCTCACAGAAGAAAAACAAAAACAACTTCCAGATTACTTCATGATGCTGACGAGACAAACTCAGCTTACTGCAAGGAAAATCCTGCAGGCCCTGGGTTACATGGCATGCTGCATATTTCTGATACCACAGGCCAGGCTGCATATGAGAAAATTACAATGGTACCTCAGGAGTGTATGGTCTCAACACAGTCACAGTCTAGAAGCTTTGATACCAATCATTCCTTGCCTTCAAAAGGAATTCCTGTGGTGGGCTCAGGCCTGCCAGTCCAACAGAGGGTTGCCTTTCAACAAACCAAAAACAAAACAAACCATCACCACAGACGCTTCAGACCAAGGATGGGGAGCACACATGGGAGGGCAAATGTATCCAAGGCCTATGGTCTCAAGGTCAGCTGCGCATGCATATAAACCAAAAGGAAATGCTGGCAGTGATGCATGCAATCGAGGCTTTCAAACCTTTCCTCCATCAAGGCCACCTGCTAATAAGGACAGACAACACCACGGTCATGTGGTACATAAACAAGCAGGGGGGCACACACTCCTACCCTCTCTGCCGACTGGCTATGAATCTATGGGAACTATGCCTGAACCTCAATATCCAACTACAGTCCCAGTTCGTGCCAGGAAAAGAGAATACACTGGCAGACAGCTTAAGCAGAACTACCATGGATGCACATGAATGGATGCTGCACCCAGACATCTTCCAACTCATAGCAAAGGAATGGGGAATGCCGGAGATAGATCTGTTCGCCTCCCCTCTCAACCATCAACTGAAGACATTCTGCTCAAGGACATACCACCCACAAGCTTGGAGGGTGGACTCTCTCTTTCAGCTGGAAAGCTCTAAAAGTATACGCCTTCCCACCTCTCCCATTAATGTACAAGGTTCTACTGAAGATCAGGGAGGAGCAGCCAAGAGTGATTCTGATAGCTCCAGACTGGCCAAGGCAACACTGGTATCCATTATTGAGAAGCCTGTCTCAGGCAAAACCATGGCCTCTCCCCCTATGGCCTCTTCTGACGCAGAACAATTTCAAGATTATGCATCCCAACTTGAAAACATTACAGCTAACTGCCTGGAAAAGTCCTTAAATCCCAAACAAGATGCCTTATCACAGAGAGTGAAGGACATCATCTTGGAAGCTTGCAGGCCTTCCACAAGGAAGACATACTCAGCTAAATGGAAAAGATTTCTCATTTGGAACACATCAAAAGGCTCATGTGACAGTGGCAAACATGACACATATTCTGGAATACTTAGCAGAATTGTTCCACAATGGCCTGTCCTATTCTTCCATTAAGATTCATGCCTCAGCAATTTCAGCAGAATACAATGTGGATCCACCTTATCTCCTCACACCCTCTCCTCAGGCAATTTCTGAGAGGGATCAAAAATATTAAACCTCCAAGAAAACCCCCTCTACCCGCCTGGGATCTCAACTTTGTGTTGGAGAAACTAACACTTCCTCCATTTGAACCAGCAGCATCAGCGGACAGTTTCTGTCTTGGAAAACTGCATTCCTTCTGGCAATAACTTCAGCAAGAAGAGTATCTGAGTTACAAGCATTAATGGCAGTACAGCCATTTCTTATCTTCCATCAGTACAGAGTTTCACTAAGAACCAATCCTGCTTTTATGCCAAATGTGGTATCTAGGGTATCCTTGAACCAAGCTATTCACTTGCCTACGTTCTTCCCAAATCCACTGAATAGAGGGGAAAAACTTCTGCACACCCTGGATATACACAGACAACTACACTACTACTTGGACAGAACTAAAACTAGCAGAAAAACTGACCAACTATTTGTAGCATATGCTACTGGGGTGCAAGGAAAAGCAATTCCCAAACAGACAATTTCAAAATGGATAGGAAATTGCATTCGATTTTGTTACTCCTTTCATGGAAAGACAGTTCCTGAAAACATCAGGCCTCATTCCACAAGGGCCACTGCCACCACTACAGCCTTCCTACGAGGGGTGGCTACCAAGGACATTTTAGAAGCTGCTACTTGGAGCTCCGTGCATACATTTGCCAAACATTACAATCTTGTCCACAAAGTCTCCGGCACAATGAAGGTTTTCCTATTTCCAGTGATTTACATATTTATATAGATTTATTGTATTTCTTGGTTATATATGTATTGATATAGCACGGGGATAGGGTTATTTATTTATTTAATTATTTATTGAATATAAGATGAAATATGTACATAAGTTCTATTTTTGATTATTTTAAACATTTTTTAAAACTTTTTTAAAAGTCTTTTTAAACTCTAAGCATCCTTCAAACATATGGGAATATAGAACCACATACTTCACTCCCATCAGTGGGGTGGGGGGGGTTTTAACTGTCAATACAATGTTAATATAATGCTTATACTTTAGTAATGTGAAATGACACACATACCTTTTTCTTTTAAAGTGTATCTTTTATTGGTTGGTTGTGTGAAGTATTATATTGTTTATGTTGTTCATATTGTTTATATGTGTATTTATGAACATGTGTCCCTGGAATTTCAGTACAGGTCCCTGAAAGTTTGATAAAAACACATAAAAATGCAAATTCATTAACAACTCACTAACAACTTATTTATGATATGTATTACAAGTTTTTTTAAAAAATAATGTGAGCTTCCTTCAAGCAGCACCCTATGATTTTTTACTAACTCTAGTTTTTAGTTTTAGTAATACTTATTAATTATTTATATGTTTTTAAAAATGAACTGGTATTCACAAACACCAGAATTCAGTGTCTATATGGGGTACTATGGCTTTAATGTAGATGGTTTTCAATTATTGACAATTGATCGACAATTAATGAAAATTGTGACTGTATAAAAGGAATGGTCGAGGGGTAAAAGTTATTCTGATGAAGTCTCCGTAATAGGAGGCAAGCTGTCGACCCTTGCTTTTGCTTTTTGATTTGCTTTTTGATGTGATTTTTATACAATAAAAGTGTTTGCAACTTCCTCGAGTGGTTTGCCTGCCTTCACTGGAAATAGGAAAACCTTCATTGTGCTGGAGACTTTGTGGACAATTTCGTGGGTGTTTCTGTTCTTGGTTACAAACATTACAATCTACCTTTATACTCCAGATCCAGAGCAGGTTTTGCTACTGCAGTCCTGCAGGGGATATTAACTACACCATCCTTTTCTTAGTTCCTCCTCCCCCAGATTGGCTATGATATTCTACCCATATGTTATGACTGCAGATGCATCCTTGAAGGACATAGTACAGTTTTGTACCTACCATAAATGTAGATGTCCGATAGGTATGCATCTGCAGTCAGGTTTACCCTCCCTCCTACCTCTCAGTGGTATTCCTAGGGTACTTACCCCTCTTTTAGCTAGCTGGGGGAATCTATTATGGTGTATTTGTTTGTATATACATGTATATAATTATACAAGTTTGCAAATGTTTGGAACCTTTTTTGCATTTATCCAAATTTAGCCTTCCTAGAGGGCACCTGGCATCTGGGGCAAGAAAAACTGAGGAAAATGGCGTCGGCTGATGCTTTTATACCCCAGACGCTCTGACGTCGGGGAAAGTGCGACATCAGCCGAGGCCAGACCCAGACTTTGGAATCCGGCCGACCGAAGGGCTGCCTGAGGCAGGACAACCTATATGTTATGACTGCAGATGCATACCTATCTGACATCTACATTTATGGTAGGTACAAAACTGTACTTTTTTGCGTTTCCACTTACAACCAAGGATGATGCTTCCCCTTCCAGTGCCCTCCAAATCTTTACTGCTACCTACAGAGTCTGCTGCCTCTGGAGCTTAAATTATGTGCTGCAAAAATTAAATTAACTTTGTTTTCTTATCAGTTTCGTTATTGGGTTTTCTCATCCTACAAGACTTATCTTCTTGGTGTCAGTTATTTGAGTAGAGAAATGTGTGGAATTCAGGTTTTTATGCATTACTTTTTGTATAGATTTTTCCATAAGAAGTGTATTGCCTTACACTAGCCCATCACTTGTGCTGAAAGTGACTACCAGTAATGACTTTAATCTGATAATTATCCCCATCTTTTTTTTCCCCAACTTATTCCAGTAAAGGAGAATAATTCTTGCAATGCATAGACATCTGGAGGCTGTGACTGTTTTGCTTGCATATAACCAAACAGTTCAGTAAAGGTAGTACATTTTTGCATTTCATATGTACAAATGTACAAAACTGCTTAGGATAGAAAATATCTAAAGGTAGTAACATGGCTTACAGATTTCGTGTGTTTTGTTACAGTGATGGTAAGTAGCTGCCTCTACTTTAGAAAGTCACCACTTGAGCTGTGGCTACTTGCATGGCTACTTTGCTAGTGCTTCTGTTGATGAGATTTGTGCATCTGCATTGTGAGCATCTGTGTACTTTCACAAGACACTGTATATTGGATATTGTTATATTGGATAGTGTGTCCAGGGAATGGTCTCCCATCGGGGCAACTGTTTTGTGTGGGATTCTCTCCTGAATACCCATGAAAAGGTTGAAGATGATGTGGACCAGATAGTCTTATTGAGCATTTACCATAATGCTACAGCTAAGTGATACCAGTCCATCCTCTTAAACTTGCTCCTTGCCTTCCCCAATGGAGGCAAGACCCGGAGGAAGGATTTATATACATATTTAGCAGTAGCTCAGACCAATTCTGAGCTCTGGGACTATGTACTTGGAAATGTGGAGGGTTTTGGATAACACTGAACATTGTTGGGAATGGGAAAAGTTAAAGCCTTGTAAAGTTTTTGATGCCAAGTTGACGGTTAAGTCCTAAAGGCTGAAGAAGCTAGATTTTTATCATTCTGTTGCTATGATAAATTGTGTTTGCTGGTTGTCCGTTCTGTTTGTTTGAGATACTATGCTTAGAAACATCACTATGAAAAGATAATTTGGGCTGATACAATTCCACCTAATCCTTTGCTGAGCAGCAAAGAATCGGACTGCTTAATTTCAGTTAATTGTTAAAAAGGGGTAAGAGTTGGTTAAATACTTTTGGGACATGTTATTTAACTGCCAATAATCCCCTTCCCTTTTTGTTAGGGTCTGTGCTTTAAGGTTGGAGATGGCGCCTTGAAAGAAAGGAATTTTGGCTGGTATTAGTTTTCAGTTGGGTACTGCTTATGTTTGCTACATTTGAAGTGAAGGCTTGCTATCTCTGTGGGTTGCTATAGTGTACTGCTTTATAGATAGTCACATACTGAGAACAAGTCCTTTAGAATTCCATGAAGAGTGTAGGACTCCCATGCCATTTTTCCTTATCCTGAATGTTTTCATTTTCCTTCATTTTAAAACTGCTGGCTGGGAGACATTTGTGGTTTTTAGTCATTAAGGCAAGTTGTGTTTTATGTAATATCTTCTGTCCTGGACTTTACAAATGTATAAAACCGCACCCACCAAATGTTAATATTTGTCTGCTATGTGGATAGATGTGGTGGTTCATTTTTCATATTTAAAAAAAAAAAAGGAACATTTTGTTCTGCTGCATGAATCTTGGAATTGTAGCACTTGGCTGCTCTTTTGGCATGTTTACATTACAAATAAGATGTTTTATATGAGGAGTTCAGCTCTGAAGGAGGAATGTTATTTATTTCTGTATGCATTTCCAGTGTTTAATATCCTGTTAGTGAAGTGCAATTTAAATAGTTTTGCAAAAGTTGAATGTAAAATTTAGGAATGGAAGTGTTTTTTAAATGGCAGAGTAGTGATCAAGAGTTGCTGAGAGTATTTCTACTGTGTTTTAATAGTTTTCACCCCCTCACATTGCAGGATGCAGAAAATGCAATTACACAGATGGGAGGACAGTGGTTAGGAGGACGCCAGATTAGAACTAATTGGGCAACACGGAAACCACCTGCTCCAAAGAGTAATCATGAAAGTAAGTACAGCAATGACTGAGGCTGTGTCTGTGTGATCCATTTAAATGGCAGATGTTAAGTAAGGAATCCACAGATTTTCTAAGGAGATAAAATTGACAGGAAGGCATTATGAACTACTGTTATCTCTTTTCTTTTTGTTCCAGGTGATCTCTGACATCATGCAACTCAAATTGATGTGCCATAAATGTTTCCACTGTTAAGACTGCCTACTGTTCTCTCATTGTTAGTGTTAACCTGGTGGTGATCATCGTGTTACACTGCTGCATCATTCCACTTGGGTTATCCTGCCGTCAGGCGGTTCCCCAGTCGGCCTGAGTTCCAAAGTCTTGGTCCGGTGTCGGTTGCTGTCGCCTCGTCCCTGACGTCAATGCGACAGGTGTATACAAGATGCAGCCGACACCATTTTCTCCAGTCTTTTTTGCCGCGCGGTGCCCGAAGCAAAAGCAGTCTCCTGAGATTTTCATTCCGAATCTAGAACCGAAGTCTTCAACAAAGCTAAGTACCCCGCTGGGGAAACCTTTTCTTGCCTCAGACCGATGTCAGTAAAAGTTAATAACTGTATTTCTTGTGGGAAGCAAATACCTCATAAGGATTTCCATTCCTATTGTATCCCATGCCTAGGCCCTGAACATGACGTCACTGGTTGTCTGTTTTGTGCCAGGTTTAACAAGCACACTATTAAACGTCGGTTTGATTTTGCCCGACATTATTTTGGTAGAAAATTCAATTATACCTTGCCGTCGGAATTTCCGACGACCGGAATACACAAAAAGCGCAGAGACAAGGATAGGCTTTCGAGGCCCAAAACTGACGATGAAGCCTCTTCTAGGCCAGTCGCCGGTTCTCCTGTTTTCAGCGAGGCGCCTTCGCAGCCCCTGACTACCGCTTCTGTAGAACCACAAGCCGCCTCTGACTCCCACGTGGAGACGGCTGGGCTTTCGGACACGCAAGTTCTTCAGCCTACCGAGACTAACCTTTCAGAGGGATACGGAGTAGCTGAGCAACCCACAGCTACAGAGGGTGTCTTCAGACCTACTCAGTTAAGCAGTAAACCCTCAGCTAAGTCTAAGCGTCTTTTAAAGTCAAAGAAACAAATACAGCATTCTCCAAGACAGGCCTCCATGCCTAAGAAACAAATGCTCAAAATGGCCGAAGACCTAATCACTCTGATTAGGGGGTCCCATCCACCTTCTGATAAAAGGCCTAGACAGGATGCAGATTATGACTCATCCGACCAGGTGTCCCATCTCTTCTGATTCATCCTCAGACCTAGGATACTCTTTACCCCCTTATGAGGATTCTGATGCTGAGGAATCAATTCCATCAGTCTCACTGCCTGGGGACTACTCCTTTGGGGAAACCCTACATACCATGAGGGAGCGTTTCCACTGGGAAGGCCAGGATTACTCAGAATCCAAGAAAAGGCTCAGAGACTTCCTTTTATTACCTCAACACAGACCCCTTGCTATTCCGCCAGTGTTATATATTGTGGATGATGTGTATACTGAATCCAGCTTAAATCCCGATTCCTTACCTCCAGCCCCTGTTAAACCTGACAGATACTACAGAGTCCCTGACTCGCATACATTTCTGTATAAAAGCCCTGTAGCTGACCCTGAAACTATTTCTCAGGGACCCAAAGGAAGTTAAGGCCTCATCAGCCAAGAATCCAGTTCCCTCTGACAGAGATTCCACAGCATTAGACAGATGGGGAAAGAAAGTATATACGTCTGCAACTTTAGCAATGAGAGCCTTAAATTGCCAGTTTCACATGCTAAAATATCAGCAATTTTTACTGTCTCAGTTAAAACAAAAAATGCTTCCAGAATCAGATCCTCCTAATTTTAAAGAAATGCAGGATTTATTGCATGCAGCTGAACAGGTGGGAAAGCATACTTTGCAATGTGGTTTTGATTCTCTGGAGGCCTCCTGCAGACCAGCAGTTACAGGCTCTGTCATTAGAAGACATGCTTGGTTAAAAGAACACACGTTACCAGATCATGTTAAAGCAAAATTATTGGATGCACCTTTGCAGCAGGATGTGTTATTTGGAGTTAAGGCAGAAGAGATATTAAAGAAAATGGAGGATAAGGCAAAATCTATGCAAACGGTGAAGGATTTCTTACAGGATGGTCATCGTGTTACACTGCTACAGTCATTACACTTGGGTTATCCTGCCGTCAGGCGGTCCCGTAGTCGGCCGGAGTTGCAAATTCTTGGTCCAGCGTTGGTTGCTGTGGCTTCTTCCCTGACGTCAGTGTGCCAGGGGTATATAAGATGCATCAGACGCCATTTTCTTCAGTCTTTCTTGCCGCCCGGTGCCCGAAGCAGAAGCAGTTCGCAAGTGCCGGTCGGCCGACTCCTGAGATTTTGAAGTTGAATTTCAGATACAAAGTCTTCAATAAAGCCTAAGTACCCCGTTGGGGAAACTTTTTTTTCTTGCCTCAGACCGATGTCAGAAAAAGTTAATAATTGTATTTCTTGTGGGAAGCAAATACCTCATAAGGACTTCCACTCTTACTGTATTCCATGCCTAGGCCCTTATCACGACGTCACTAGTTGTCGGTTTTGTGCTAGATTTAACAAACGCACTATAAAAAGACGTTTTGATTTTGCTTTACACTACTTTGGCCGAAGGTTCAATTATACCATGCCGTCAGATCAGCCGACCGCAATTCCAAAAAAACGCAAAGACAAAGATAAAGACGGGCATCCGAGGTCCAAAACCGACTAAACCTCTTCTAGGCCAGTCGCCGGTTCTCAGTGAGGCGCTTTCACAGCCCCTGACACCCACTACCTCAGAGCCACAGGCTGCTTCCAACTCCCACTTGGAGACTAGGCCTCTGGAAACTCAAGGTATTGGGCCTACGGAAACGAATCCCTCAGATGGGTCCGGAGCCGCTGAGCAGGCATCGGCTTCTGAGGGTGTTTTCAGACCTTCACAACTTACCATTAAAGCAACAGCCAAGACAAAAGTGCCATTAAAGACAAATAAGCAAGTACAGCATTCTCCTGGACAGTCCTCCATGCCTAATAAACATGCTTAAAATGGCCGAAGACCTCGTTACTCTAATCAGGGGTTCCCATCCCCCTCCTGAAAAAAGGCCTAGGCAGGATACTGACTATGATTTCTCTGATCAGGTTTCCATTTCCTCTGATTCCTCTTCAGACCAGGGATACTCTCTACCCCCCTATGAGGACTCTGATGCTGAAGAATCAATCCCTTCAGCCTCTCCTCCTGAGGATTATTCTTTTGGGGAAACTTTACATACCATGAGGGAGCATTTCCATTGGGGGAAAGTAAGGATTATTCAGAATCCAAGAAAAGGCTCAGGGATTTCCTTTTATTGCCTCAGCACAGGCCCCTGGCTATTCCGCCTGTGCTAGATATTGTGGATGATGTGTTCTCTGAATCCAGCTCATCTCCCGATTCTTTGCCCCCTGCACCAGCTAAGCCAGATAGGTATTAGAGTCCCTGACTCTCAAGTTTCTTTATAAAAAACCCTTCTGTTGATCCAGAAACTATTTCCCAGGGTCCAAAAGGGGTTAAGGCTTCCATTGCAAAAATTCCAGTACCCTCTGACAGAGATTCGAGAGCTTTGGATAGATGGGGGAAGAAAGTTTACACTTCTGCAACTTTAGCAATAAGGGCTTTAAATTCCCAGTTTCACATGCTTAAGTACCAACAATATTTAATGGCTCAGTTAAAACAGAAAATGCTTGCAAGCTCAGAAGATCTTGACTGTAAAGAAATGCAGGGTTTATTGCATGCAGTTGAACAGGTGGGAAAACATACTCTGCAATGTGGTTTTGATTCTTTAGAGGCCTCTTTTAGAGCCGCAGTTACAGGTTCTTTGATTCGAAGACATGCTTGGTTAAAAGAACAGAGTTTACCTGATCATGTTAAGGCAAAATTATTGGATGCTCCTTTACATCATGATACCTTGTTTGGTGTTAAGGCAGAAGAGGTGTTAAAGAAAATGGAGGATAAAGCTAAATCTATGCAAACAGTCAAGGATTTCTTACAGGTACAGCCTCCTCGATTTAGCAGAAATTGGCCAACAAAGAATTGGTCCTTTCCAGTGTCAGACAGGCCAGAGAGAGGCAGATAGACGCCCAAGAGGTAGATGTCAACTCCAAGGCTCTAACAAACAATGACAGTGGGGCACCTCAACCCCAAAAGGAGGTGAGGACAAGTCTCAACCTTACAGGAAACAGTCCCAATGACTTCCCCCTTTGTAGGCCAAGCACTTCCCTTTTGGCAGCCCCTTTAGGGGGAAAACTAGCACTTTTTTTCTCAAAACTGGCAAACAATCACCCAAGACAAATGGGTTCTGAATGTTATCTCTCAAGGTTACAGGTTCCACTTTCATACTTTACCAAGGCTAAAAGGAATGCCAGACCTCCCACAAATTCAATGGGCAGAGGCACAAACACAAATTTCCCTCATGGACATGAGAGCTATTCAAAAAGTACCACAGCAGGGACAAGGATTTTACTCAAGACTCTTCCTGGTCCCCAGAAAGGACAAGGCCTGGAGGCCCATACTAGACCTTTCAATTCTAAATACTTACCTGGATATTCCGAAATTCAAAATGTTGACATTACAGCAGCTTCTACCCATGCTGGGCAAGAAGGCTTGGCTTGTTACTCTGGACCTCAGAGGCATACCTGCATGTCCCTATCAGACAAAATTGCAGAAGATAACTCAGATTCAAAGCTGGTACAATGCACTGCCCTTTGGCTTATCTACTGCGTCCAGGGTTTTACAAAGTGGCTGGCACCAGTAATTGCATTTTGCAGACAAAAAGGAATTCAAATATATCCATATCTGGACGACTGCCTCATTCAAGCAGAGACAAAGGACATCCTTCTACAGCATCTGGCGTTTGTAAAAAGGTTGCTAATTTCTCTAGGGTACACAGT
The DNA here is from genome assembly GCF_019279795.1 of Protopterus annectens. NCBI lineage: Eukaryota > Metazoa > Chordata > Ceratodontiformes > Protopteridae > Protopterus > Protopterus annectens. The sequence goes on along the minus strand of NC_056748.1, from coordinate 354,146,912 downwards.
AAACGAAAAGAAGTCAAAACTAGTGCCCTCACAGATTATATTCCTGGGTGCCAGCTTAAATACAACGGCCCAGATGGCTTATCTCACGCCAGACAAGTTCAACTAACTCAATATTTTCAATTACTGGCAAAAAAGTCCCATCTCCCTGCAAGAAAAATTCTGCATGCCCTGGGATTCATGGCAACCTGCATACTACTAATACCATATGCCAGACTGCATATGAGGAAATTACAATGGTACCTAAAAAGTGTTTGGACTCAACACTCGCAGTTTAGAAGTAGTAATACCAATGATTCCCTGCCTACAACAGGAGTTTCAATGGTGGGCACAGGCATGTCACCTAAACAAGGGTCAGCCTTTTACCCTACCCACAGCCAGGCAGACTCTAACAACAGATGCTTCGGATTACGCCTGGGGAGCACACATGGCAGGAAAATGCATTCAGGGCCAGTGAACCCACAGACCAGATGCATCTTCACATCAATCAAAAAGAGATGTTGGCTGTTCAAAATGCTCTAACAGCTTTCAAGGACCTTCTGCATCCAGGACAATTATTATTAAAGACAGACAAAACCACAGTAATGTGGTAAATAAACAAGCAAGGGGGCACTCATTCTTATCCCCTATGCAGGCAAGCCATGACCTTGTGGAACACCGCTCTAACTTATCAAGTTCATCTGCAAGCACAATTCCTGCCAGGAAAGAAAAATACTCTGGCAGACTATCTCAGCAGGAATATCATGGACCCTCACGAATGGAAATTGAATCCACAAATCTTCAGCATGGTGACACAAAAGTGGGGATGCCCAGACATAGATCTTTTTGCCTCCTCACTGAATTGCCAACTACAAAAATTCTGCACAAGGACTTATCACACGCAAGCATGGAAAGTGGATGCTCTCTCCTTCAGCTGGAAAAGCCTAAAAGTTTATGCCTTCCCACCACTGCCTCTCCTCTCAAAGGTATTCCTAAAAGCCAGACCAGAAAAAACACAGATGATCCTGATTGGCCACGCCAGCACTAGTACCCAATCTTAAAGAACTTAGCTCAAGGGCCACCATGGATTTTGCCTGAAATTCCACACCTTCTGACTCAACAAAACAATCCGATCCTGCACGGTCAGCTGAAAACCCTAAACCTGGCTGCATGGCAGATTCATTAGTCAAACAGGCAACACCTCTCTAAAGCTGTTATGGATGTCATTTTTGAGGCCAGGAGGCCTAGCACCAGGAAAGCTTACTCAGAAAAATGGAAGAGATTCTGTGCCTGGAACCAGGCTCAAAGCCTTGACCCTCTTGTCCCAAACATTCCTCAGATTTTACAATACTTAACTGAGATGCTGGACAAAGGCCTATCCTTCTCATCAATTAAGATCCATGCCTCTGCCATTTCAGCACATTACAACACGGATCCTCCTTTATTCTCTCACCCCTTGCTAAAGCAGTACCTCAGAGGGGCTAATATAAGACCACCCCAGAGAGCACCAACACCAACTTGTGACCTCAATTTCATTTTGGAAAAACTGACGCTGCCACCTTTCGAGCCAGCCAATACAGCCGATCTAAAATTTTTTATCATGGAAAACAGCTCTGTTCCTGGCAGTAACTTCAGCACAAAGAGTCTCAGAGCTACAGGCATTAGTGGCAGTGGAACCTTTTATAATTTTTCATCAGGACAGGGTTTCTTTAAGGACAAACCCTACCTTTATGCCAAAGGTGGTATCTAGTGTGGCTCTTAACCAAATCATCCATTTGCCAACTTTTTATCCAAACCCCCAGAATAAAGGGGAGAAACTTCTGCACTCTTTGGACTTACACAGGCAGCTACGCTTCTACTTGGACAAAACAAAAGCTTTCAGGAAAACTGAGCAACTGTTTGTAGCATATGCTGCAGGGTCACAGGGCAAGGCTATTTCAAAGCAGACTATATCCAAATGGGTAGGACACTGTATTCGTTACTGCTACACACAGCATGGAAAATCAGTCCCTAAAAACATCAGGCCACATTCCACCAGGGCAACAGCCACTTCAACAGCCTTTCTCAGAGGAGTACCTACCAAGGAAGTTTTGGAGGCTGCAACTTGGAGTTCAGTGCACACCTTTTCCAAGCATTACCACTTGCCTCTTTACTCTAAATCCAGAGCAAAATTTTCCACTGCAGTTCTGCAGGGCCTCATAGCCAATCCTTACTCTTTGTAGACCAGCCACCCAACCTTAGCTTTGGGATTCTACCCAAGTGTAATGACTGCAGCAGTGTAACACGATGAACATAGTACAGTTTTGTACCTACCATAAATGTAGATGTTCGCGTGTTCACACTGCTACAGTCCAGGTTACTCTCCCTCCATCCCCTCTGAACTAGCTGGACTTATCTATACCTTTCTATCCTATACAACCTTTGAGGTGTATTTGCTTGTAACTGAAGGTATTTTTATTTTCTATGTATATTTTTTACTAGCAATATGTTTTGCCTACCTACTTGGGGGCACCTGACATGTGGGGCAAGAAAAACTGAAGAAAATGGCGTTGGATGCATCTTCTATACCCCTGGTGCACTGACGTCAGGGAAGAAGCGACAGCAACCAACACCGGACCAAGACTTTGGAACTCTGCCCGACTATGGGACCGCCTGACGGCAGGATAACCCAAGTGTAATGACTGCAGCAGTGTGAACACTCTAACATCTACATTTATGGTAGGTACAAAACTGTACTTTCAGCCTCCTAGATTTAGCAGAAACTGGCCAACTAAGAATTGGTCCTTTCCAATTACAGACAGACCTCAAAGGGGAAGATACAGACGTCCAAGAGGTAGAGGTCACACACAAGGTCCTTACAGGCCTAGACAATGGGTTACATCAGGCCAGAAAGAAGTGGAAGACAGACCCCAGCCTTATAAAAAGCAGCTCCAATGACTTCCCACTACAGCTGCCAAACAAATCCTTCTTGGCAGCCCCCTTGGTAGGAAAACTGGCACTCTTCTACCAGAATTGGCAAATGATCACCAAAGACAAATGGGTTCTCAACATTGTATTTCAAGGTTACAGGTTCCACTTTCACACTCTGCCAATGTTAAAAGGAATGCCAAATCTGCCACCAAATCAATGGGCAGAGGCTCAAAAACAAATTACAGCACTCATGGATATGAGAGCTATTCAAAGGTACCATCACAGGAGCAAGGACAAGAATTTTACTCGAGACTTTTTCTGGTACCCAGAAAGGGCAAAGCCTGGAGGCCCATCCTGGATCTTTCATCTCTAAACACTTACCTGGATGTTCCGAAGTTCAAAATGTTGGCATTACAGCAGCTTCTTCCCATGCTGGGCAAGAAAGCTTGGCTCGTGACTTTGGACCTCAGAGGCATACCCTGCATGTCCCTATCAGACAAAATTGCAGAAGATACCTCAGATTCATAGCAGGTTCGATGCACTACCAATTCTCTGCACTGCCCTTTGGCTTATCTACTGCGCCCAAGGTCTTCACAAAGTGCCTGGCACCAGTAATTGCATTTTGCAGACAGAAAGGAATTCAAATTTATCCGTACCTGGACGACTGCCTGATTCAAGCAGTTGCCTGGGGTACACAGTAAACGGAAAGAAATCAAAACTAGTGCCTTCACAAGAGATTATATTCCTGGGTGCCAGCTTGAACACAACGGCCCAGATGGCTTATCTCACGCCAGACAGACAAGGACAACTGATTCAATATTTTCAATTGATGGCAACAAAGATACAACTTCCTGCAAGAAAAGTTCTGCAGGCCTTGGGTTACATGGCATCCTGCATACTACTAATTCCATATGCCAGACTGTATATGAGGAAACTACAATGGTACCTAAAGAATGTATGGTCTCAACACTATCAAAGTTTGGAAACAGTTATACCACTAATCCCTTGACTTCAACAGGAGTTTCAGTGGTGGGCTCAAGCTTGTCACCTCAACAAGGGACAGCTTTTGCACAACCCACAGCCAAGCAAACACTGACAACAGATGCATCGGATTACGCCTGGGGAGCACACATGGCAGGCAAATGTATTCGGGGCACGTGGCCTGCAGAACAAAGGCATCTTCACATCAATCAAAAGGAGATGCTAGCTGTACAAAATGCGCTTATAGCTTTCAAGGACCTGCTACAAGACTACTACTAAAGACAGACAACACCACAGTTATGTGGTACATAAATAAGCAAGGGGGGGCACTCACTCCTACCCCCTATGCAGACAAGCTATGACCCTGTGGAACACCGCTATAAACCTTAAAGTTCATCTGCAAGCACAATTCCTACCAGGAGAGAGAAACACACTGGCAGACAACTTGAGCAAAAACATCATGGATCCCCACGAATGGGAGTTGAATCCACAAATATTCAGAATGGTAACACAGAAATGGTGGAGCCCCAGACATAGATCTGTTTGCATCCCCAATAAACTGCCAGCTACAAAAATTCTGCACAAGGAGTTACCATCCACAAGCATGGAAAGTGGATGCCCTCTCATTCAGCCTGGACAACCTACAAGTATATGCTTTCCCACCACTACCTCTCCTACCAAAGGTACTCATAAGAACCAGGCAGGAAGAGCCAAAGATGATCCTGAGTGCACCAGACTGGCCACGTCAGCACTGGTACCCAATCTTAAGGAGCTTAGCACAAGAACCACCCTGGATTTTGCCACAAATCCCACATCTGCCGACTCAGCACAACAAACAAATACTACACAGCCAGCTAAAGACCTTAAACCTAGCTGCATGGAAGATTCCTTAGTCAAGCAAGTAATGCCTCTCTCCAAAGCTGTTATGAATGTCATTCTGGAGGCCAGAAGGCCTAGTACCAGGAAAGCCTATTCGGATAAATGGAAGAGATTCTGTGCCTGGAACCAAGCTCACGGCCTTGACCCTCTTGTCCAAAACATTCCTCAGATACTACAGTACTTAACTGAGATGCTGGACAAAGGACTCTCCTTCTCATCCATCAAGATCCACTCCTCTGCCATCTCTGCTCATTACAACACGGATCCACCAATTTTCTCTAATCCTCTGTTAAAACAGTACCTCAGAGGGGCTAAAAACATAAGAACGCCCCGTAGAGCACCTACTCCAACTTGGGACCTCAACTTTGTTTTGGAGAAGCTAACTTTACCTCCTTTTGAGCCAGCCAACACAGCAGAATTAAAATACATCTCTTGGAAAACTGCTCTGCTCCTGGCAATAACATCAGCACGAAGAGTTTCTGAATTACAGGCACTAATGGCAGTGGAACCTTTCCTCATTTTCCACCAGGACAGGGTGTCTTTAAGAACTAACCCTACTTTTATGCCAAAGGTGGTATCCAGTGTGGCTCTAAACCAAACTATTCACCTGCCAACTTTTTATCCTAAACCACAGAATAAAGGGGAGAGACTACTGCACTCTTTGGACATTCACAGGCAGTTACGCTTCTACTTGGACAAAACCAAAGCTTTCAGAAAATCTGAGCAATTATTGGTAGCATATGCTGCAGGAGCACAGGTAAAAGCCATTTCAAGAGAGACCATTTCAAAATGGATAGGACATTGTATACGTTTCTGCTACGCATACCATGGAAAACCTGTACCTAGCAGCATTAGGTCTCACTCCACCAGGGCAACAGCTACTTCAACTGCCTACCTCAGGGGAGTACCTACCAAGGATATTTTGGAAGCAGCAACTTGGAGTTCTGTACATACCTTCACCAAGCATTACCATCTGCCTCTATATTCTAAATCCAGAGCTGGCTTCGCCACTGCAGTGCTGCAGGGCCTTATAGCCACCCCTAATGCCTTATAGAACCAACCATTCTTCCTCAGCTTTGGGATTCTACCCAAGTGTGATGACTGCAGCAGTGTAACACGAACATAGTACAGATGTTCATCGTGTTACACTGCTGCAGTCATCACACTTGGGTAATCCTGCCGTCATGCGGTCCCGCAGTCGGCACGAATTCCAAAGTCTTGGTCCGGCGTCAATTGCTGTTGCTTCTTCCCTGACGTCAGAGCACCAGGGGTATATCAGAGGCATCAAACGCCATTTTCTTCAGTCTCTTGCCACGTGGTGCCCAAAGCAGAAGCAATTCGCAAGTGTCGGTCGGCCGACACCTGAGATTTTCAAATCGAGTTTGAGTCTGAAGTCTTCAAAGCTAAGTACCCCATTGGGGAACCTTTTCTTGCCTCAGTCGATGTCAGAAAAAGTTAAGAATTGCATTTCTTGTGGGAAGCAAATGCCTCATAAGGACTTTCATTCTTTTTGCATACCTTGCCTAGGCCCAGACCACGACGTCTCTGGTTGTCGGTTTTGTGCTAGGTTCAATAAGCGAACTATGAAGCGTCGTTTTGATTTTGCACGATACTACTAAGGTAGAAAATTTAATTACACTATGCCGTCGGAGCAACCGACTACCAACATGCATAAAAAATGCAAGGATAAGGACCGGCAGCCTCGATCCAAGCCAGACTCCGAGGCCTCGGCTGGCCCGGTCGCCGGTTCTCTGGTTTTCAGTGAGGCGCCTACGCAGCCCCTGGCTACCGCTGAATTGGATCCCCAGCCACATCGGATCCCTCAGCAGAGATTTCTAGGCAGACGCCAATTTCCTTAGGCCCTTCCAACGACATTGCAGTAGGGGAAACCGGTGCTGCAGAAACACCTTCGGTTTCTGAAGGTGTCTTCAGACAGTCTACCCTCACCATAAAATCTTATGCTAAGCTTTAGACTCCTCTAAAACCAAAAAAGCCTACACTTAAGTCTCCAGGTCAAGGCCCTATGCCTAAGAAACAGATGCTTAAATTGGCTGAAGATTTGATTTCTTTGATCAGGGGTTCCCACCCCCCCACCCCCCGACAAAAGGCCTAGACAAGAAGAGGATTATGCCTCCTCTGATCAGGTGTCTGTATCCTCAGGCTCCTCTGAGGAACAGGATTACTCCTTTCCCCCTTATGAAGATTCTGATGCTGAGGATTCCATTCCGTCAGTTTCTTCTCCTGAAGACTACTCCTTTGGGGAAACCTTACACACCATGAGGGAACATTTCCACTGGGAAGGTCAGGACTACTCTGACTCAAAGAAAAGGCTCCGAGAGTTTCTTTTACTCCCCAGCACAGACCACTTGTTATCCCCCCAGTTTTGGGCATAGTAGATGATGTCTTCTTAGAATCTAGTTTAAATCCAGATTCTCTGCCCTCCTGCTCCAGCCAAACCAGATAGATACTATAGAGTGCCTGACTCTCAAATTCCTTTACAAAAGCCCTGCTGCTGATCCAGAGACAATCTCCCAGGGTCCCAAAGGGGCTAAGGCTTCTATGGCTAAAAATCCTGTACCCTCAGAAAGGGACTCCAGAGCACTAGATAGGTGGGGGAAGAAGGTTTACACCTCAACTACTCTAGCTATGAGAGCACTAAATTGTCAATTTCACATGCTTAAATGCCAGCAATTCCTAATGTCTCAAATAAAACAAAAGATGGGCACGCACCCTCAACAGTCTGAATTCAAGGAAATGCAAGATCTGCTGTATGCAGCTGAACAGGTGGGCAAACATACTTTACAATGTGGTTTTGATGCCTTGGAAGCTTCCTCTAGAGCAGCTGTTTCTGGGTCTGTTATACGTAGGCATGCTTGGTTAATGGAACAATCTCTGCCTGATCATGTTAAAGCAAAGTTACTGGATGCACCCTTACAGCAGGATGTTTTATTTGGGGGTTAAAGCAGAGGAGATTTTAAAGAAAATGTAGGATAAGGCAAAATCTATGCAAACGGTCAATGATTTCTTACAGGTACAGCCCCCATGCTTCAGCAGTAATTGGCCAACAAAAAATTGGTCCTTTCCAGCTTCTGACAGACCACAGAGGGGTAAATACAGGCGCCCAAGGGGCAGAGGACAAGCACAAATCCCTTACAAACCTTGCCAATGGGGCACTACAACACAGAAGGGAGGAGAAGACAGGTCCCAAACCAGTAGAAAGTGCAAACAATGACTTAAACCTCAAACTGCCAAGCAAAACCGTCTTGGCAGCTCCCTTGGGAGGAAAATTAGCACTTTTTGCAGACAACTGGCGCATCGTCACAAAGGACAAATGGGTCCTAGACATTATCTCACATGGATACAGATTCCATTTCCACACCTTGCCAAAGATAAAAGGAATGCCAAACCTGCCACAAAATCAATGGGCAGAGGCCCAAAAACAAATTACAGCTCTCATGGACATGAGAGCCATTCAGCTGGTACCTACACAGGAGCAAAGCCACGTATTTTACTCTAGGCTCTTTCTAGTCCCCAGAAAGGACAATGCTTGGAGACCCATTCTGGACCTTTCAATCTTTAACACCTTCTTGCAAGTACCCAAATTCAAGATGCTAACACTACAGCAGCTTCTTCCCATGTTGGGCAAGAAATCTTGGCTAGTAACGTTGGACCTCAAGGAGGCATACATGCATGTTCCTATCAGACAAAATTGCAGAAGATACCTCCGTTTAGTTGCAGGTTCAACCCATTACCAATTCTCTGCCCTGCCCTTTGGCTTATCTACTGTGCCCAGGGTCATCACAAAATGCCTGGCACCAGTAATTGCATACTGCAGACAGAGAGGAATTTAAATATACCCATACCTGGACGACTGTCTCATCCAAGCAGAAAGCAAGGACATTCTCTTACAACACCTGGCTTTTGTAAGACATCTTCTAAGTTGCCTAGGGTACACAGTAAACGAAAAGAAATCAAAACTAGTGCCCTCACAAATTATGACATTCCTGGGTGCCTGCTTGAATACAACGGCCCAGATGGCTTATCTGACGCCAGACAACTACAGTTAACTCAATACTTCAGAACAATGGCAACAAAGACCCAACTCCCTGCAAGAAAAATTCTGCAGGCCTTGGGCTTCATGGCATCTTGCATACTACTAATGCCATTTGCAAAACTGCATATGAGGAAATTACAATGGTACCTAAAAAGCGTATGGACTCAACACAGCCACAGCTTGGAAACAATGGTAAATCTTATTCCCTGCCTTCAACAGGAGTTTCTATGGTGGTCACAGGCTTGTCACCTAAGCAAAGCTCAACCTTTCACCCTACCCCCAGCCAGGCAAACTATGACAACAGATGCATCGGACTATGCCTGGGAGGCTCACATGGCAGGACGGTGCATTGAAGGCTTACGGACAGCAGATCAAAGGAATCTGCACATCAATCAAAAAAAGAAATGCTAGCTGTACAAAATGCTCCGACAGCCTTCAAGGACTTCTTGCATACAGGACAGCTTATCATAAGGACAGACAGCACCACAGTAATGTGGTACATAAACAAGGGGGTACACACTCCTACCCTCTATGCAGGCAAGCAATGACCTTGTGGAACACAGCACTGGCTTACCAAGTTCAATTACAAGCTCAATTCCTGCCAGGAAAAAAGAACACATTGGCAGACGACCTAAGCAGAAACATCATGGATCCCCACGACTGGAAACTGGATCCACAAGTATTCGCAATGATAACTCAAAAATGGGGGCTCCCAGACATAGACCTGTTTGCCAGCCCTCAAAACTATCAGCTAACAAAGTTTTGCACAAGGACTTTTCACCAGCAAGCTTGGAAAATGGACGCACTCTCATTCAGTTGGAAATTGCTAATCGTATATGCCTTTCCTCCACTACCCACAAAGGTGCTACTGAAAGTCAGGATGGGGAGACCCCAAATGATACTCATTGCTCCAGACTGGCCACGCCAGCACTGGTACCCACTATTAAGGAATATGGCCCAGGGACCACCATGGATCCTACCACAAATTACCCACCTGCTCACACAGCAAGACAATCAGATTCTACACAGCCAGCTCAAAACCCTAAACTTGGCTGCATGGGAAATCACCTAAGCAACCAGCCAGCTCCTCTCTCACAAGCTGTTATGGAAGTTATTCTGGAGGCCAGGAGACCCAGCACCAGGAAAGCCTACTCAGACAAATGGAAAAGGTTTTGCGCCTGGAACCAAGCTAAAGGCCAAAATACCCTTCAACCTGACATAACTCAGATTCTGCAATATCCAACTGAGATGTTACACAAAGGGCTTTCTTTTTCATCTATTAAAATCCACGCCTCAGCCATTTCTGCTCACTACAACACGGATCCTCCCTTATTTTCACATCCACTTTTAAGGCAGTTTCTCAGCAGGGAAAAGAACATTAGGCCTCCCAGGAGAGCACCAACACCTACTTGGGACCTCAGCTTTGTTCTGGAAAAACTCACGCTACCTCCTTTTGAACCAGCTTTCTCAGCTGAGTTAAAGTTTATATCATGGAAGACTGCCCTGCTGCTAGCAATCACTTCAGCTAGAAGAGTTTCAGAACTTCAGGCACTAATGGCAGTAGAGCCTTTCCACATTTTTCATCAAGACAGTTTCTCTACGAACTAACCCCTCCTTTATGCCTAAGGTGGTATCCAGTGTGGCTCTAAATCAAACCATCCATTTACCCACCTTCTTTCCAAATCCACAGAACAAAGGTGAAAGACTCCTGCATTCCTTGGACATTCACAGGCAGCTACATTACTACTTGGATTAAACTAAGGTTTTCAGAAAATCTGACCAGCTTTTTGTATCATATGCTACAGCATCACAAGGAAAGGCTATCTCGTAAACCATTTCCAAATGGATAGGACATTGCATATGTTTTTGCTACACCCACCATGGAAAACCAGTTCCTGCTACCATAAGGCCCCACTCTGCCAGGGCAGCAGCTACATCTACAGCCTTCCTCAGGGCGGTGCCAACCAAGGATATTCTGGAAGCTGCAACTTGGGGTTCAGTACACACCTTCACCAAACATTGCCACTTACCACTTTACTCTAAGACTAGAGCTGGCTTTGCCACTGCAGTTTTGCAGGGCCTTGTAGCCTCCTCTAACCCTGTTTGACTCCACCGCCCATCCTTAGCTTTGGAATTCTACCCAAGTGTGATGACTGCAGCAGGGTAACACAATGTACATAGTGCAGTTTTGTACCTACTTTAAATGTAGATGTTCGAGTGTATACCCTGCTGCAGTCCAGGTTGCCCTCCCTCCATCCCCTCTAAACTAGCTGTACTTATCTCTACCACTCTATTCTATACTACCTCTGGGGTGTATTTGCTTGTGCCTAAGGGTTTTGTTTTATTTTTCCCATATAGCTATATGCATTTGTATTTATTTATATATATATATATATATATATATATATATATATATATATAAAATCTTTTGCCTACCTATTAGGGGCACCTGACATGTGGGGCAAGAAAAACTGAAGAAAATGGCGTCGGATGCCTCTGATGTACCCTGGCGCTCTGACGTCAGGGAAGAAGCGACAGCAACCGACACCGGACCAAGACTTTGGAATTCATGCCGACTGTGGGGACCGCCTGACGGTAGGATAACCCAAGTGTGATGACTGCAGCAAGGGTATACACTTGAACATCTACATTTATGGTAGGTACAAAACTATTTTTTGTACGTACCATAAATGTAGATGTTCGAGTGTATACACTGCTGCAGTCCAGGTTACCCTCCCTCCTTCCCCTCTTACTGGCTGGTACGTAACTATGTCTTCTACCCTTATTACCTATGGGGAGTATTTGCTGGTAACTGTAAGTTGTTTTTTGCTTTTATTCTGTATGTTTTATTAGCAATTGGAATTGCCTACCTATTTTAGAGGCACCTGACATCGGGGGCAAGAAAAACTGAAGAAAACTGCGTCTGCTGCATCTTATATACCCCTGTCACACTGACATCAGGGAGGAGGCGACAGCAACCGACGCCAGACCAAGACTTTGGAACTCAGGCCATTTGGGGAACCGCCTGACGGCAGGATAACCCAAATATAATGACTGCAGCAGTGTATACACTTGAACATCTACATTTATGGTAGGTACAAAATTGTACTATTTCTGGCCTCCCAGCACCCCCACCCCACTCCCAAACATTTACAAAAAGATGTTAGCATTGGCTGTAAGGTGCTTAACCGTCTGTGTCTTCTAAAACTTTATCAAATGTTTTT
>NC_056748.1:354103295-354134388 GCF_019279795.1 Protopterus annectens | reverse complement strand
TTTTTTCCATTTTACTGTGTGTGCAGGTCAGGAGGTGTCAGTCCATGGGGCCTACACTGTCAAAGTATGTGCTATCGTTCCCTCTTTGCCAGGGCGTAGGCATATTAGGTGCCTCTGTCTACATACTGGTCCTGGCTCTGTGCGTCCTTGGTGCTGAACGCCCTGTTCCTGTCCTTGCCCTGGCAGTTGAGGCGGGCTTGGTGTGCCTCCGGCATTATGTCCCTGCAGCAGCTGTTTCCGCAGAATCATATTGTGTAGCATACAACATACTATGAATATGTGGGCACTTGTGCCTGGAGAGAACTGCAAGGCTGCAGCGGAGGAATCCAAGCACCGGAACCGTGATTTCAACATCGAACACACGCTCTATGATTATTCTCGTTTGTGCGTGTGCCTCATTATGGCGTTCTTGCATGTGTGTGTGTGCATTTCTGATGGGTGTCATCAACCACGGCTCCAGTCGTAGCCAGCATCCCCCACAAGGTGACCTTGTGTGATGTCCCCCCTGGCGAATACCTGATACAGCTGTGAGGCATGCCAGATATGGGAGTCGTGGTAGCTTCCAGGGCTGCCAGCACACACATCCATAATAATGCCCTGCGCATTGCACACAACCTGGCAATTGATGGAGGGGTATCCCTTGCGGTTTATGTAGCGTCTACCCTGCTCCCCGGGTAGTGACTTAATTTCTATGTGCGTACAGTCTATCGCACCCAGGACCTCCGGGTATTGTGCCACACGGTGGAAGTGGCGCATATTGCTAGCCAACTCCTCCTGAGATGTGGGGAAATTTATGTGCTCATGGGCATGTGGTAACATGGCATCCAGGAACTGGTGTAGTACCCTGGATGCTGATGCCTGTGAGATGCCCATTATGTCCCCGGTGGGCCTTTGAAAGGTACCTGTAGCCAGTATTCGCAAGCTCACACATACCTTTGTGTCCACTGTGATGGGCTCCCCTCTGTTGTCTCTTGTTCTCAGGCGCGGCCGGCACAGCTCCACTATTTGCTGTAACGTGTCCCTGTCCACCCTGTAGCGCTCTACTATCTCCAGGTCTCGCAGCCCCTGGTAGGTCACCCTTGGTCTGAACACTCTCCTTCTCCTGTGAGGCCTACGGTAGTTGTCGGCACCACCCTCCGCAACACCGTCTATCTCTGCCACATACCTATGCATCACGGCCACGGCAGCACCCAGCATATACATATTAAAAGTTCCCCGTCTGTTTACACCCTACGGTGCGGCGTTTGGGAAATCGCGCTGTGTGTTGTGTGCATTCACATTTAATACTGTTGTGCTGTATACCCGGTGATGTCATTGGGTGTGTCTGTGCAGCCGTATCCATGGATTATTTCCGTGGTTTTACGGTTGCAACTGCAACAGTACTGCCTGTAGTGTTACATTACAGCTGCCTGCATTGCCTTCGCCTTGCATCTTACATTACTGCATCCTGCAGGCACATGGCATATGATGCATTTTATCTGCAGCCGCAGTTATGCTACCTCTGTACTTGGCTGTGCTATTTCGGTTCTTTGCTCTTTGCATTTCTACTACATCCCCTACTATCTTTGCACTCATATGCCTCCCCTTTACCGTTATGCAGGAGTCTGCATGCAGAGTTATCAGCTGCCGGCGTTTGCCCTTCCTGCATTGATTGGTGTTGATTGCTCATTACGGCTCCATTTACACTGCTTCCGCATTTCCTCGTATTCTCCGCATTACCTTCCTATATCCGTGGTTGTTGACGGTGAAGCCGTCACATGACTAGTTTAGGGAACGTAGTCATCCTCGTGCACATGCATCTGTACGCGCATTCTGTACTCTCAGCGCATCTATTTCCTAACACGCCAGTCCTGATGCTGTGATGTGCATTGTACAGCCCAGATTTGCTGACCTCCAATATCCTTCCTCCTACAGTGGCACACCCCTCTGTGGTTGACATGTATCTCGTGTAGGCCACTCCTCGGTGTAGTACCGCTACGCCGTTTGCTCCATCCTTACGCCGGCGCCGTTTTTGCGATTCACTATTATCTGCCTCATTTGCATGGAATTGACTACTAATACATGGTTACGGCGCCGAACACCGCCACCACTCCTTGACAACCATTGCGCTGGGGTTGAAGCTTTACATACATACTATGGTGTGTGGTGGCTGTGCAGCTGATGTGCGTTATACTGCTCTTTTAGGACATTGTCATATTATTTCATTGCTTTGCAACTTCTGTGCACATATCCCGGGGGTCTGCTGTTCTTTCTACGTGCCATTTATGTCATTTTTTACATTTTGTGCATATTTTCTTTGGACATTCTCGGTGCCTTTCCACATTGGCATATTGCACCTATATGATACCTGACTTTGACAGCCTTCCGTTACTCCTCCGGTATGTTTGGGTAAATGTAAACCGTTTTTGGTTTTACATTGCCGTGCCCTTACGCTACGCCTGCGCCACTTCGTGGATCGCTATTTGCCCTCATTTGCATGGTGCAATACCGCACACAGTGTGATTTGCATACCTACACCGGGGGCGGAGACGGTCCTGCGCACGCCGGTAGTGCACGTGGAATTCATTCATACCTGAATCGCTCAGCAGCCATATTTGGCGTTATAACGCCGACGCTATGCTGGCGCCTGGCGCAAGGTTCATAAATCCCGGGGAAGGTTTTTAGATGATTTGTGTTTTTTTCTGGAAAGGTAGTAAGGAAGAATTTTTTAACCTTTTAACCTATGTTAATAGTTCGGTAACCTTTTTAAAATTTACTTGCAACTTTGATTACCAAGAACTTAGACATTTAGATGTTTGTATAGGCAAACAAGAAGGAAATTTTACATCATGTATATTTAGGAAAGAAACCTTTTCCAATTCTTATCTGCATTATACCAGTTGTCACCCCCCACATCAAAAGAAAGGGGTTGTGAAAGGTCAACTTGTGAGGTTGAGCAGGATGACCTCAGACAATAAAGTGTTTGTGGAAGAGACTAATTTTTTAAGGAATTTATTTCTTCAGAGAGGTTATCCCCAAGAATTGTTTAACAAGGTGTTAGAAGAAGTTAATAGTAAAAGAGTAGATTCCTTCGCCCCTATACTAGGTAAAGAAGAAAGTTTGCGTCTGGACCAACAGCAGATAGATAGACCCAATGAAAACAGGACTGGACTCATTACTACTTTTAGTGAGCAATCAGCTTTTGTAAGAAACATTTTTTCTAGGGAATGGAACAGTTTCTCTAATATTTCAGATCTTGAACACATATTTGACAATGAATTAACTTATGTTTACCGTAAGGGTAAAAGTATTAAAACATCTTGGAAGGTGGTTTTAAGACCCACTTTAGCAACAAAAGTAACAAAGCTAAGAAAGGGTTACACAAATGTGGAAAATGTAATTATTGCTCACATATAATTTGTGGAGATACCCTGTTTTTACAAGCAAGAAATTTGACATTATATTTAAACACATTTGCCAACTGTGATACAAATGGAATAATTTATATTGCCATGTGTAAAAAATGTCCATCTTTTTATGTTGGAAAGAGTGAAAGAAGGCTTAGGCAAAGAATATATGAACACCTTTATGATGTCAAAGTAAGAAACGAAAAAAATGCACTTAGTAAACATTCATTAAAATGTGAGACATCAGGTTTTCAATTCTTTATCTTGGAAGTTGTTCCCACTAACCCTAGGGGTGGTATGTGGGAAACATTAATTGAATACAAGGAATTGTATTGGCAGCTCCTTTTGGATGCAAACCACAATTTTGGGCTCAATGACATGGTATCTATAGCCCCAGTTTTAAAACTGAGGGCAGCAAAGCTTTAAAAAATATTTTTTATCCTTGTTATATATACTACGATGTTATTCCTTTTAGCCACAAGATGGTGATATAAAGTTCTTTATTCCTATCTCTAATGAAAAATAGTAACTAGAACTTAAAGTGTTTTTATATAAGAATGTTTTTAACATATACATTTTTTATACATTTTTTAAATATTTATTAAAAACTAAATTAGTTATTAGAGAAAACATTTTGAGGTTTTAACCACTGATATACATATATATTTTTTAACTTGTTATTTTTATTATTTTCAAAAAGTTCATGTACTTTCATTAGCTACAATGGTTACTGATTTGTGATGCAAACTGATTGGTTAATTAATTGGTGTTTCATTTGCAATGTAATATAAATACACCAAGTCTGTAACATTGTTTTCACTACTGAAGAAGTTGGCGATGAAAACGTTTTGTGGAATACGTTATTTGGAGTGTCTTCTTGATTTTACTAACAGCCTTGCAGTTTGTTCGCTGGTGTTCCCATTGAGGTGGTTGGACTAATAAAGTGCTTTTATCATTTGGAATCCGGACCTGGATTTATTTGTTCTTGGTACAGCAGTTGTCTTTGGTTTACAAGTTTATCTTCTTCTACTGGCTCTTCAACGTTTTTTTAGTTTATATGGAGCAATTACCAAGTGCAGATCAGGGTCCGCGGAGCTCCGAAACAGGAGAATTGCGTAAGTTGATTGGACAACTAACGCAACTGATAAGTTTACTGACACATCTCAGCCAATCTTTTGTTACGCTCGCTTCATCTTTACAGCCACCCGGGAACCAGGAAGCTTTTCAGAAATCGGCTGTTACGAAGGAAAGCATAAGCGATAATTTTAAACAATTTGTTACTAATGGGGAAGCAAACGATAATAGCGACAACAGCCTTGAAGGCTTTCCTCATATAACTGTGGACAATGATATCATCAACACCACAGAAGCCGAAGAGCGTGTGGTGAGACCGAAAAGTCAACGAAGGCAACACCAAGGTGCTATGGACACACAAAACAGATTTTCAGGTACACAGAAGCTATTTTCTGACTGTCTAAAAGCCAAGTACGATTTTCATTGTGAACGTGATTCAACTAAATATGGTGTAACATTTGTTACAATGTTGAATGACCTTGAATTCTTTTTAACCAAATACAAGACTTTAGAAATGGACAATGATTATCTTAAACATTGTATTTCACTAAACATTGTTCCCAAAGGGTTAAGGATTTGTAAATACCCCAACAATGTTGTTGAGGGGTCTGAATTTAACGAGTTAGTTTCTATTTTTGACAACTGTGGTTTCAATATTATGCAGGCTATTATTAAAAATAATGGGAGACTGATGGAAAAGTTGCAGTTCGATATTGAAAATATCAACAAAGCTATTGTAAATGATTTATCATATACAGTGGAGGCAAATAAAACAAAGTATCAAAGTGTGTTTAAAAACGTTGATTTAAAATGCAAAGAGGTACAATATAGAAAGATAGGAAAGATTAAAAGGGACCAGGAGGAATATAAGAACAACACTCAGTATCCAAGACCAAAAGCTGTACATAGGAATGACTATGGGAAATGGGGTGAGCAGGACATGTATAGAAATGAATGGGGAGATTTTGAAGTTGAGGAACAACATGAACAACCCTTAGAATCTGAAGAATACCCCCCCCCCTTAGAAGGTCAGAGAGATTACTAAATCAAGAAAGAGTATACTACAATTCAAAAAACTTCAGGGGGAGGGGGGGAGGCAGTTTCAGACAAAGCACCAAGCTTGGAATTAGTAGACTGCATTACCAATAACAAGTTTACTTGGACACTGAATGGTTTTAATATTTTCAATTACTCGAATGTTCCTATAGACAAGAGCTGGTTTGATTTATTTGCAAAAGGGTTCACTTTTATTCCCACACAAAAAATTGACATCTTTAAATTGTTGATAGATATCAAGTTGTTCATTCGAAAAAAGAATTTGGAACTCTGGTTTAAAGGTAAAACATTAGATAGTGACACTCACCATTTAAAGCGGAAAAGTACATTCAACCCGCCTATACACCCCCAGCTCAGAAATTTTGAGGCTAAGGTTGAGAAAGAAATTAGAACACATCTAGCAACAACACATTTTCATTCTAATTTAACAGTTGAAGAGAAAAACACACTAAGAACTATTAGTGACAATTCTGGTTTGAGAGTAATGAAACCCGATAAGGGGGGAGGGGTTGTTGTGATGGACACAATACAATACGAAGGAAAAATGATGGAGCTACTTAATGATTCAGATAAATATGTCAGAGTTTCTATTAATGAAGTCAACATAGCTTACAGGAAGATTCAAGTCTTGTTATATGACATGTTAATGCAAGGATCTATTGACAATAATACTTACAAATATTTAATAGTAGAGAAACCAAAAATTCCATGTATTTTTGGTATTCCCAAAGTGCACAAAAACAGTCTTGATCCCCCACTTAGACCAATAGTGTCTGCTGAAGGCTCAATAACAGCACCTTTAGCAAAATTTGTTGACCATAAGATAAAAAATATATTAGAAGGTTGTGATAATATCTTAAAAGATTCCTGGGACCTCCTGAGAAAGATTAAACCTTCCCTATATACTGAGAATATTGCCTTTGGTACAATGGATGTTATCGACCTCTTTGGTTGTATCCCTCATGACCTAGGGCTACATTGGTTCGAAGAAAAGCTAGTTGCAAGTAAAAAGTTGACACACACTGATTTTACATACACCTTAACCTTGATGGAAGTAGTATTAAAAAATAATTTTATCTACTTCCAAGGTGAATATTTTAAACAAGAAAAAGGCGTTGCAATGGGGGCACATTGTGCACCAGCCTATGCCAACATCATTATGGCCTTTTGGGAAGAAAAATATCTTTTAAATTCCCCTCTTTTAAAAGAATGTCTTTTATACACAAGGTTTTTAGATGATTTGTGTTTTTTCTGGAAAGGTAGTAAGGAAGAATTTTTTAACCTTTTAACCTATGTTAATAGTTCGGTAACCTTTTTAAAATTTACTTGCAACTTTGATTACCAAGAACTTAGATATTTAGATGTTTGTATAGGGAAACAAGAAGGAAATTTTACATCATGTATATTTAGGAAAGAAACCTTTTCCAATTCTTATCTGCATTATACCAGTTGTCACCCCCCACATCAAAAGAAAGGGGTTGTGAAAGGTCAACTTGTGAGGTTGAGCAGGATGACCTCAGACAATAAAGTGTTTGTGGAAGAGACTAATTTTTTAAGGAATTTATTTCTTCAGAGAGGTTATCCCCAAGAATTGTTTAACAAGGTGTTAGAAGAAGTTAATAGTAAAAGAGTAGATTCCTTCGCCCCTATACTAGGTAAAGAAGAAAGTTTGCATCTGGAACAACAGCAGATAGATAGACCCAATGGAAACAGGACTGGACTCATTACTACTTTTAGTGAGCAATCAGCTTTTGTAAGAAACATTTTTTCTAGGGAATGGAACAGTTTCTCTAATATTTCAGATCTTGAACACATATTTGACAATGAATTAACTTATGTTTACCGTAAGGGTAAAAGTATTAAAAACATCTTGGAAGGTGGTTTTAAGACCCACTTTAGCAACAAAAGTAACAAAGCTAAGAAAGGGTTACACAAATGTGGAAAATGTAATTATTGCTCACATATAATTTGTGGAGATACCCTGTTTTTACAAGCAAGAAATTTGACACTACATTTAAACACATTTGCTAACTGTGATACAAATGGAATAATTTATATTGCCATTTGTAAAAAATGTCCATCTTTTTACATTGGAAAGAGTGAAAGAAGGCTTAGGCAAAGAATATATGAACACCTTTATGATGTCAAAGTAAGAAACGAAAAAAATGCACTTAGTAAACATTCATTAAAATGTGAGACATCAGGTTTTCAATTCTTTATCTTGGAAGTTGTTCCCACTAACCCTAGGGGTGGTATGTGGGAAACATCAATTGAATACAAGGAATTGTATTGGCAGCTCCTTTTGGATGCAAACCACAATTTTGGGCTCAATGACATGGTATCTATAGCCCCAGTTTTAAAACTGAGGGCAGCAAAGCTTTAATAAATATTTTTTATCCTTGTTATATATACTAAGATGTTATTCCTTTTAGCCACAAGATGGTGATATAAAGTTCTTTATTCCTATCTCTAATGAAAAATAGTAACTAGAACTTAAAGTTTTTTTATATAAGAATGTTTTTAACATATACATTTTTTATACATTTTTTAAATATTTATTAAAAACTAAATTAGTTATTAGAGAAAACATTTTGAGGTTTTAACCACTGATATACATATATATTTTTTAACTTGTTATTTTTATTATTTTCAAAAAGTTCATGTACTTTCATCAGCTACAATGGTTACTGATTTGTGATGCAAACTGATTGGTTAATTAATTGGTGTTTCATTTGAAATGTAATATAAATACACCAACTCTGTAACATGGTTTACACTACTGAAGAAGTTGGCGATGAAAACGTTTTGTGGAATACGTTATTTGGAGTGTCTTCTTGATTTTACTAACAGCCTTGCAGTTTGTTCGCTGGTGTTCCCATTGAGGTGGTTGGACTAATAAAGTGCTTTTATCATTTGGAATCCGGACCTGGATTTATTTGTTCTTGGTACAGCAGTTGTCTTTGGTTTACAAGTTTATCTTCTTCTACTGGCTCTTCAACGTTTTTTTAGTTTATATGGAGCAATTACCAAGTGCAGATCAGGGTCCGCGGAGCTCCGAAACGGGAGAATTGCGTAAGTTGATTGGACAACTAAAGCAACTGATAGGTTTACTGACACCTCTTAGCCAATCTTTTGTTACGCTCGCTTCATCTTTACAGCCACCCGGGAACCAGGAAGCTTTTCAGAAATCGGCTGTTACGAAGGAAAACGTAAACGATAATTTTAAACAATTTGTTACTAATGGGGAAGCAAACGATAATAGCGACAACAGCCTTGAAGGCTTTCCTCATATAACTGTGGACAATGATATCATCAACACCACAGAAGCCGAAGAGCGTGTGGTGAGACCGAAAATTCAACGAAGGCAACACCAAGGTGCTATGGACACACAAAACAGATTTTCAGGTACACAGAAGCTATTTTCTGACTGTCTAAAAGCCAAGTACGATTTTCATTGTGAATGTGATTCAACTAAATATGGTGTAACATTTGTTACAATGTTGAACGACCTTGAATTCTTTTTAACCAAATACAAGACTTTAGAAATGGACAATGATTATCTTAAACATTGTATTTCATTAAACATTGTTCCCAAAGGGTTAAGGATTTGTAAATACCCCAACAACGTTGTTGAGGGGTCTGAATTTAACAAGGAGTTAGTTTCTATTTTTGACAACTGTGGTTTCAATATTATGCAGGCTATTATCAAAAACAATGGGAGACTGATGGAAAAGTTGCAGTTTGATATTGAAAATATCAACAAAGCTATTGTAAATGATTTATCATATACAGTGGAGGCAAATAAAATAAAGTATCAAAGTGTGTTTAAAAATGTTGATTTAAAATGCAAAGAGGTACAATACAGAAAGATAGGAAAGATTAAAAGGGACCAGGAGGAATATAAGAACAACACTCAGTATCCAAGACCAAAAGCTGTACATAGGAATGAATATGGGAAATGGGGTGAGCAGGACATGTATAGAAATGAATGGGGAGATTTTGAAGTTGAGGAACATGAACAACCCTTAGAATCTGAAGAATACCCCCCCCCTTAGAAGGTCAGAGAGATTACTAAATCAAGAAAGAGTATACTACAATTCAAAAAACTTCAGGGGGAGGGGGGGGGCAGTTTCAGACAAAGCACCAAGCTTGGAATTAGTAGACTGCATTACCAATAACAAGTTTACTTGGACACTGAATGGTTTTAATATTTTCAATTACTCGAATGTTCCTATAGACAAGAGCTGGTTTGATTTATTTGCAAAAGGGTTCACTTTTATTCCCACACAAAAAATTGACATCTTTAAATTGTTGATAGATATCAAGTTGTTCATTCGAAAAAAGAATTTGGAACTCTGGTTTAAAGGTAAAACATTAGATAGTGACACTCACCATTTAAAGCAGAAGAGTACATTCAACCCGCCTATACACCCCCAGCTCAGAAATTTTGAGGCTAAGGTTGAGAAAGAAATTAGAACACATCTAGCAACAAGACATTTTCATTCTAATTTAACAGTTGAAGAGAAAAACACACTAAGAACTATTAGTGACAATTCTGGTTTGAGAGTAATGAAACCCGATAAGGGGGGGGTTGTTGTGATGGACACAATACAATACGAAGGAAAAATGATGGAGCTACTTAATGATTCAGATAAATATGTCAGAGTTTCTATTAATGAAGTCAACATAGCTTACAGGAAGATTCAAGTCTTGTTATATGACATGTTAATGCAAGGATCTATTGACAATAATACTTACAAATATTTAATAGTAGAGAAACCAAAAATTCCATGTATTTTGGTATTCCCAAAGTGCACAAAAACAGTCTTGATCCCCCACTTAGACCAATAGTGTCTGCTGAAGGCTCAATAACAGCACCTTTAGCAAAATTTGTTGACCATAAGATAAAAATATATTAGAAGGTTGTGATAATATCTTAAAAGATTCCTGGGACCTCCTGAGAAAGATTAAACCTTCCCTATATACTGAGAATATTGCCTTTGGTACAATGGATGTTATCGACCTCTTTGGTTGTATCCCTCATGACCTAGGGCTACATTGGTTCGAAGAAAAGCTAGTTGCAAGTAAAAAGTTGACACACACTGATTTTAGAAACACCTTAACCTTGATGGAAGTAGTATTAAAAAATAATTTTATCTACTTCCAAGGTGAATATTTTAAACAAGAAAAAGGCGTTGCAATGGGGGCACATTGTGCACCAGCCTATGCCAACATCATTATGGCCTTTTGGGAAGAAAAATATCTTTTAAATTCCCCTCTTTTAAAAGAATGTCTTTTATACACAAGGTTTTTAGATGATTTGTGTTTTTTCTGGAAAGGTAGTAAGGAAGAATTTTTTAACCTTTTAACCTATGTTAATAGTTCGGTAACCTTTTTAAAATTTACTTGCAACTTTGATTACCAAGAACTTAGATATTTAGATGTTTGTATAGGCAAACAAGAAGGAAATTTTACATCATGTATATTTAGGAAAGAAACCTTTTCCAATTCTTATCTGCATTATACCAGTTGTCACCCCCCACATCAAAAGAAAGGGGTTGTGAAAGGTCAACTTGTGAGGTTGAGCAGGATGACCTCAGACAATAAAGTGTTTGTGGAAGAGGCTAATTTTTTAAGGAATTTATTTCTTCAGAGAGGTTATCCCCAAGAATTGTTTAACAAGGTGTTAGAAGAAGTTAATAGTAAATTCCTTCACCCCTATACTAGGTAAAGAAGAACGTTGGCGTCTGGACCAACAGCAGATAGATAGACCCAATGAAAACAGGACTGGACTCATTACTACTTTTAGTGAGCAATCAGCTTTTGTAAGAAACATTTTTTCTAGGGAATGGAACAGTTTCTCTAATATTTCAGATCTTGAACACATATTTGACAATGAATTAACTTATGTTTACCGTAAGGGTAAGAGTATTAAAAACATCTTGGAAGGTGGTTTTAAGACCCACTTTAGCAACAAAAGTAACAAAGCTAAGAAAGGGTTACACAAATGTGGAAAATGTAATTATTGCTCACATATAATTTGTGGAGATACCCTGTTTTTACAAGCAAGAAATTTGACATTATATTTAAACACATTTGCCAACTGTGATACAAATGGAATAATTTATATTGCCATTTGTAAAAAATGTCCATCTTTTTACGTTGGAAAGAGTGAAAGAAGGCTTAGGCAAAGAATATATGAACACCTTTATGATGTCAAAGTAAGAAACGAAAAAAATGCACTTAGTAAACATTCATTAAAATGTGAGACATCAGGTTTTCAATTCTTTATCTTGGATGTTGTTCCCACTAACCCTAGGGGTGGTATGTGGGAAACATTAATTGAATACAAGGAATTGTATTGGCAGCTCCTTTTGGATGCAAACCACAATTTTGGGCTCAATGACATGGTATCTATAGCCCCAGTTTTAAAACTGAGGGCAGCAAAGCTTTAATAAATATGTTTTATCCTTGTTATATATACTAAGATGTTATTCCTTTTAGCCACAAGATGGTGCTATAAAGTTCTTTATTCCTATCTCTAATGAAAAATAGTAACTAGAACTTAAAGTGTTTTTATATAAGAATGCTTTTAACATATACATTTTTTTTTATTAGAGAAAACATTTTGTGGTTTTAACCACTGATATACATATATATTTTTTAATTGTTATTTTTATTATTTTCAAAAAGTTCATGTACTTTCATCAGCTACAATGGTTACTGATTTGTGATGCAAACTGATTGGCTAATTAATTGGTGTTTCATTTGAAATGTAATATAAATACACCAACTCTGTAACATGGTTTACACTACTGAAGAAGTTGGCGATGAAAACGTTTTGTGGAATACGTTATTTGGAGTGTCTTCTTGATTTTACTAACAGCCTTGCAGTTTGTTCGCTGGTGCTCCCATTGAGGTGGTTGGACTAATAAAGTGCTTTTATCATTTGGAATCCGGACCTGGATTTATTTGTTCTTGGTACAGCAGTTGTCTTTGGTTTACAAGTTTATCTTCTTCTACTGGCTCTTCAACGTTTTTTTAGTTTATATGGAGCAATTACCAAGTGCAGATCAGGGTCCGCGGAGCTCCGAATCGGGAGAATTCCGTAAGTTGATTGGACAACTAAAGCAACTGATAGGTTTACTGACACCTCTCAGCCAATCTTTTGTTACGCTCGCTTCATCTTTACAGCCACCCGGGAACCAGGAAGCTTTTCAGAAATCGGCTGTTACGAAGGAAAACGCAAACGATAATTTTAAACAATTTGTTACTAATGGGGAAGCAAACGATAATAGCGACAACAGCCTTGAAGGCTTTCCTCATATAACTGTGGACAATGATATCATCAACACCACAGAAGCCGAAGAGCGTGTGGTGAGACCGAAAAGTCAACGAAGGCAACACCAAGGTGCTATGGACACACAAAACAGATTTTCAGGTACACAGAAGCTATCTTCTGACTGTCTAAAAGCCAAGTACGATTTTCATTGTGAACGTGATTCAACTAAATATGGTGTAACATTTGTTACAATGTTGAACGACCTTGAATTCTTTTTAACCAAATACAAGACTTTAGAAATGGACAATGATTATCTTAAACATTGTATTTCATTAAACATTGTTCCCAAAGGGTTAAGGATTTGTAAATACCCCAACAACGTTGTTGAGGGGTCTGAATTTAACACGGAGTTAGTTTCTATTTTTGACAACTGTGGTTTCAATATTATGCAGGCTATTATCAAAAACAATGGGAGACTGATGGAAAAGTTGCAGTTTGATATTAAAAATATCAACAAAGCTATTGTAAATGATTTATCATATACAGTGGAGGCAAATAAAATAAAGTATCAAAGTGTGTTTAAAAATGTTGATTTAAAATGCAAAGAGGTACAATACAGAAAGATAGGAAAGATTAAAAGGGACCAGGAGGAATATAAGAACAACACTCAGTATCCAAGACCAAAAGCTGTACATAGGAATGACTATGGGAAATGGGGTGAGCAGGACATGTATAGAAATGAATGGGGAGATTTTGAAGTTGAGGAACAACATAAACAACCCTTAGAATCTGAAGAATACCCCCCCCCCCTTAGAAGGTCAGAGAGATTACTAAATCAAGAAAGAGTATACTACAATTCAAAAAACTTCAGGGGGAGGGGGGGGAGGCAGTTTCAGACAAAGCACCAAGCTTGGAATTAGTAGACTGCATTACCAATAACAAGTTTACTTGGACACTGAATGGTTTTAATATTTTCAATTACTCGAATGTTCCTATAGACAAGAGCTGGTTTGATTTATTTGCAAAAGGGTTCACTTTTATTCCCACACAAAAAATTGACATCTTTAAATTGTTGATAGATATCAAGTTGTTCATTAGAAAAAAGAATTTGGAACTCTGGTTTAAAG
This sequence comes from Protopterus annectens, assembly GCF_019279795.1. Taxonomy (NCBI): domain Eukaryota; kingdom Metazoa; phylum Chordata; order Ceratodontiformes; family Protopteridae; genus Protopterus; species Protopterus annectens. The sequence continues at coordinate 354,120,463 of NC_056748.1, read as the reverse complement.
GTAAAACATTAGATAGTGACACTCACCATTTAAAGCGGAAAAGTACATTCAACCCGCCTATACACCCCAGCTCAGAAATTTTGAGGCTAAGGTTGAGAAAGAAATTAGAACACATCTAGCAACAAGACATTTTCATTCTAATTTAACAGTTGAAGAGAAAAACACACTAAGAACTATTAGTGACAATTCTGGTTTGAGAGTAATGAAACCCGATAAGTGGGAGGGTTGTTGTGATGGACACAATACAATCTGAAGGAAAAATAATGGAGCTACTTAATGATTCAGATAAATATGTCAGAGTTTCTATTAATGAAGTCAACATAGCTTACAGGAAGATTCAAGTCTTGTTATATGACATGTTAATGCAAGGATCTATTGACAATAATACTTACAAATATTTAATAGTAGAGAAACCAAAAATTCCATGTATTTTTGGTATTCCCAAAGTGCATAAAAACAGTCTTGATCCCCCACTTAGACCAATAGTGTCTGCTGAAAGCTCAATAACAGCACCTTTAGCAAAATTTGTTGACCATAAGATAAAAAATATATTAGAAGGTTGTGATAATATCTTAAAAGATTCCTGGGACCTCCTGAGAAAGATTAAACCTTCCCTATATACTGAGAATATTGCCTTTGGTACAATGGATGTTATCGACCTCTTTGGTTGTATCCCTCATGACCTAGGGCTACATTGGTTCGAAGAAAAGCTAGTTGCAAGTAAAAAGTTGACACACACTGATTTTAGAAACACCTTAACCTTGATGGAAGTAGTATTAAAAAATAATTTTATCTACTTCCAAGGTGAATATTTTAAACAAGAAAAAGGCGTTGCAATGGGGGCACATTGTGCACCAGCCTATGCCAACATCATTATGGCCTTTTGGGAAGAAAAATATCTTTTAAATTCCCCTCTTTTAAAAGAATGTCTTTTATACACAAGGTTTTTAGATGATTTGTGTTTTTTCTGGAAAGGTAGTAAGGAAGATTTTTTTAACCTTTTAACCTATGTTAATAGTTCGGTAACCTTTTAAAAATTTACTTGTAACTTTGATTACCAAGAACTTAGATATTTAGATGTTTGCATAGGCAAACAAGAAGGAAATTTTATATCACGTATATTTAGGAAAGAAACCTTTTCCAATTCTTATCTGCACTATACCAGTTGTCACCCCCCACATCAAAAGAAAGGGGTTGTGAAAGGTCAACTTGTGAGGTTGAGCAGGATGACCTCAGACAATAAAGTGTTTGTGGAAGAGACTAACTTTTTAAGGAATTTATTCCTTCAGAGAGGTTATCCCCAAGAATTGTTTAACAAGGTGTTAGAAGAAGTTAATAGTAAAAGAGTAGATTCCTTCGCCCCTATACTAGGTAAAGAAGAAAGTTTGCGTCTGGACCAACAGCAGATAGATAGACCCAATGAAAACAGGACTGGACTCATTACTACTTTTAGTGAGCAATCAGCTTTTGTAAGAAACATTTTTTCTAGGGAATGGAACAGTTTCTCTAATATTTCAAATCTTGAACACATATTTGACAATGAATTAAATTATGTTTACCGTAAAGGTAAAAGTATTAAAAACATCTTGGAAGGTGGTTTTAAGACCCACTTTAGCAACAAAAGTAACAAAGCTAAGAAAGGGTTACACAAATGTGGAAAATGTAATTATTGCTCACATATAATTTGTGGAGATACCCTGTTTTTACAAGCAAGAAATTTGACATTATATTTAAACACATTTGCCAACTGTGATACAAATGGAATAATTTATATTGCCATTTGTAAAAAATGTCCATCTTTTTACGTTGGAAAGAGTGAAAGAAGGCTTAGGCAAAGAATATATGAACACCTTTATGATGTCAAAGTAAGAAACGAAAAAAATGCACTTAGTAAACATTCATTAAAATGTGAGACATCAGGTTTTCAATTCTTTATCTTGGAAGTTGTTCCCACTAACCCTAGGGGTGGTATGTGGGAAACATTAATTGAACACAAGGAATTGTATTGGCAGCTCCTTTTGGATGCAACCACAATTTTGGGCTCAATGACATGGTATCTATAGCCCCAGTTTTAAAACTGAGGGCAGCAAAGCTTTAATAAATATTTTTTATCCTTGCTATATATACTAAGATGTTATTCCTTTTAGCCACAAGATGGTGCTATAAAGTTCTTTATTCCTATCTCTAATGAAAAATAGTAACTAGAACTTAAAGTGTTTTTATATAAGAATGTTTTTAACATATACATTTTTTATACATTTTTTAAATATTTATTAAAAACTAAATTAGTTATTAGAGAAAACATTTTGAGGTTTTAACCACTGATATACATATATATATTTTTAACTTGTTATTTTTATTATTTTCAAAAAATTCATGTACTTTCATCAGCTACAATGGTTACTGATTTGTGATGCAAACTGATTGGTTAATTAATTGGTGTTTCATTTGAAATGTAATATAAATACACCAACTCTGTAACATGGTTTACACTACTGAAGAAGTTGGCGATGAAAACGTTTTGTGGAATACGTTATTTGGAGTGTCTTCTTGATTTTACTAACAGCCTTGCAGTTTGTTCGCTGGTGTTCCCATTGAGGTGGTTGGACTAATAAAGTGCTTTTATCATTTGGAATCCGGACCTGGATTTATTTGTTCTTGGTACAGCAGTTGTCTTTGGTTTACAAGTTTATCTTCTTCTACTGGCTCTTCAACGTTTTTTTAGTTTATATGGAGCAATTACCAAGTGCAGATCAGGGTCCGCGGAGCTCCGAAACGGGAGAATTGCGTAAGTTGATTGGACAACTAAAGCAACTGATAGGTTTACTGACACCTCTTAGCCAATCTTTTGTTACGCTCGCTTCATCTTTACAGCCACCCGGGAACCAGGAAGCTTTTCAGAAATCGGCTGTTACGAAGGAAAACGCAAACGATAATTTTAAACAATTTGTTACTAATGGGGAAGCAAACGATAATAGCGACAACAGCCTTGAAGGCTTTCCTCATATAACTGTGGACAATGATATCATCAACACCACAGAAGCCAAAGAGCGTGTGGTGAGACCGAAAAGTCAACGAAGGCAACACCAAGGTGCTATGGACACACAAAACAGATTTTCAGGTACACAGAAGCTATTTTCTGACTGTCTAAAAGCCAAGTACGATTTTCATTGTGAACGTGATTCAACTAAATATGGAGTAACATTTGTTACAATGTTGAACGACCTTGAATTCTTTTTAACCAAATACAAGACTTTAGAAATGGACAATGATTATCTTAAACATTGTATTTCATTAAACATTGTTCCCAAAGGGTTAAGGATTTGTAAATACCCCAACAACGTTGTTGAGGGGTCTGAATTTAACAAGGAGTTAGTTTCTATTTTTGACAACTGTGGTTTCAATATTATGCAGGCTATTATCAAAAACAATGGGAGACTGATGGAAAAGTTGCAGTTTGATATTGAAAATATCAACAAAGCTATTGTAAATGATTTATCATATACAGTGGAGGCAAATAAAATAAAGTATCAAAGTGTGTTTAAAAATGTTGATTTAAAATGCAAAGAGGTACAATACAGAAAGATAGGAAAGATTAAAAGGGACCAGGAGGAATATAAGAACAACACTCAGTATCCAAGACCAAAAGCTGTACATAGGAATGAATATGGGAAATGGGGTGAGCAGGACATGTATAGAAATGAATGGGGAGATTTTGAAGTTGAGGAACAACATGAACAACCCTTAGAATCTGAAGAATACCCCCCCCCCCTTAGAAGGTCAGAGAGATTACTAAATCAAGAAAGAGTATACTACAATTCAAAAAACTTCAGGGGGAGGGGGGGCAGTTTCAGACAAAGCACCAAGCTTGGAATTAGTAGACTGCATTACCAATAACAAGTTTACTTGGACACTGAATGGTTTTAATATTTTCAATTACTCGAATGTTCCTATAGACAAGAGCTGGTTTGATTTATTTGCAAAAGGGTTCACTTTTATTCCCACACAAAAAATTGACATCTTTAAATTGTTGATAGATATCAAGTTGTTCATTCGAAAAAAGAATTTGGAACTCTGGTTTAAAGGTAAAACATTAGATAGTGACACTCACCATTTAAAGCGGAAAAGTACATTCAACCCGCCTATACACCCCCAGCTCAGAAATTTTGAGGCTAAGGTTGAGAAAGAAATTAGAACACATCTAGCAACAACACATTTTCATTCTAATTTAACAGTTGAAGAAAAAAACACACTAAGAACTATTAGTGACAATTCTGGTTTGAGAGTAATGAAACCCGATAAGGGGGGAGGGGTTGTTGTGATGGACACAATACAATACGAAGGAAAAATGATGGAGCTACTTAATGATTCAGATAAATATGTCAGAGTTTCTATTAATGAAGTCAACATAGCTTACAGGAAGATTCAAGTCTTGTTATATGACATGTTAATGCAAGGATCTATTGACAATAATACAAATATTTAATAGTAGAGAAACCAAAAATTCCATGTATTTTTGGTATTCCCAAAGTGCACAAAAACAGTCTTGATCCCCCACTTAGACCAATAGTGTCTGCTGAAGGCTCAATAACAGCACCTTTAGCAAAATTTGTTGACCATAAGATAAAAAATATATTAGAAGGTTGTGATAATATCTTAAAAGATTCCTGGGACCTCCTGAGAAAGATTAAACCTTCCCTATATACTGAGAATATTGCCTTTGGTACAATGGATGTTATCGACCTCTTTGGTTGTATCCTCATGACCTATGGCTACATTGGTTCGAAGAAAAGCTAGTTGCAAGTAAAAAGTTGACACACACTGATTTTAGAAACACCTTAACCTTGATGGAAGTAGTATTAAAAAATAATTTTATCTACTTCCAAGGTGAATATTTTAAACAAGAAAAAGGCGTTGCAATGGGGGCACATTGTGCACCAGCCTATGCCAACATCATTATGGCCTTTTGGGAAGAAAAATATCTTTTAAATTCCTCTCTTTTAAAAGAATGTCTTTTATACACAAGGTTTTTAGATGATTTGTGTTTTTTCTGGAAAGGTAGTAAGGAAGACTTTTTTAACCTTTTAACCTATGTTAATAGTTCGGTAACCTTTTTAAAATTTACTTGCAACTTTGATTACCAAGAACTTAGACATTTAGATGTTTGTATAGGCAAACAAGAAGGAAATTTTACATCATGTATATTTAGGAAAGAAACCTTTTCCAATTCTTATCTGCATTATACCAGTTGTCACCCCCCACATCAAAAGAAAGGGGTTGTGAAAGGTCAACTTGTGAGGTTGAGCAGGATGACCTCAGACAATAAAGTGTTTGTGGAAGAGACTAATTTTTTAAGGAATTTATTTCTTCAGAGAGGTTATCCCCAAGAATTGTTTAACAAGGTGTTAGAAGAAGTTAATAGTAAAAGAGTAGATTCCTTCGCCCCTATACTAGGTAAAGAAGAAAGTTTGCGTCTGGACCAACAGCAGATAGATAGACCCAATGAAAACAGGACTGGACTCATTACTACTTTTAGTGAGCAATCAGCTTTTGTAAGAAACATTTTTTCTAGGGAATGGAACAGTTTCTCTAATATTTCAGATCTTGAACACATATTTGACAATGAATTAACTTATGTTTACCGTAAGGGTAAAAGTATTAAAAACATCTTGGAAGGTGGTTTTAAGACCCACTTTAGCAACAAAAGTAACAAAGCTAAGAAAGGGTTACACAAATGTGGAAAATGTAATTATTGCTCACATATAATTTGTGGAGATACCCTGTTTTTACAAGCAAGAAATTTGACATTATATTTAAACACATTTGCCAACTGTGATACAAATGGAATAATTTATATTGCCATTTGTAAAAAATGCCCATCTTTTTATGTTGGAAAGAGTGAAAGAAGGCTTAGGCAAAGAATATATGAACACCTTTATGATGTCAAAGTAAGAAACGAAAAAAATGCACTTAGTAAACATTCATTAAAATGTGAGACATCAGGTTTTCAATTCTTTATCTTGGAAGTTGTTCCCACTAACCCTAGGGGTGGTATGTGGGAAACATTAATTGAATACAAGGAATTGTATTGGCAGCTCCTTTTGGATGCAACCACAATTTTGGGCTCAATGACATGGTATCTATAGCCCCAGTTTTAAAACTGAGGGCAGCAAAGCTTTAATAAATATTTTTTATCCTTGTTATATATACTAAGATGTTATTCCTTTTAGCCACAAGATGGTGCTATAACGTTCTTTATTCCTATCTCTAATGAAAAATAGTAACTAGAACTTAAAGTGTTTTTATATAAGAATGTTTTTAACATATACATTTTTTATACATTTTTTAAATATTTATTAAAAACTAAATTAGTTATTAGAGAAAACATTTTGAGGTTTTAACCACTGATATACATATATATTTTTTAACTTGTTATTTTTATTATTTTCAAAAAGTTCATGTACTTTCATCAGCTACAATGGTTACTGATTTGTGATGCAAACTGATTGGTTAATTAATTGGTGTTTCATTTGAAATGTAATATAAATACACCAACTCTGTAACATGGTTTACACTACTGAAGAAGTTGGCGATGAAAACGTTTTGTGGAATACGTTATTTGGAGTGTCTTCTTGATTTTACTAACAGCCTTGCAGTTTGTTCGCTGGTGCTCCCATTGAGGTGGTTGGACTAATAAAGTGCTTTTATCATCTGGAATCCGGACCTGGATTTATTTGTTCTTGGTACAGCAGTTGTCTTTGGTTTACAAGTTTATCTTCTTCTACTGGCTCTTCAACGTTTTTTTAGTTTATATGGAGCAATTACCAAGTGCAGATCAGGGTCCGCGGAGCTCCGAAATGGGAGAATTGCGTAAGTTGATTGGACAACTAAAGCAACTGATAGGTTTACTGACACCTCTCAGCCAATCTTTTGTTACGCTCGCTTCATCTTTACAGTCACCCGGGAACCAGGAAGCTTTTCAGAAATCGGCTGTTACGAAGGAAAACGCAAACGATAATTTTAAACAATTTGTTACTAATGGGGAAGCAAACGATAATAGCGACAACAGCCTTGAAGGCTTTCCTCATATAACTGTGGACAATGATATCATCAACACCACAGAAGCCGAAGAGCGTGTGGTGAGACCGAAAAGTCAACGAAGGCAACACCAAGGTGCTATGGACACACAAAACAGATTTTCAGGTACACAGAAGCTATTTTCTGACTGTCTAAAAGCCAAGTACGATTTTCATTGTGAACGTGATTCAACTAAATATGGTGTAACATTTGTTACAATGTTGAACGACCTTGAATTCTTTTTAACCAAATACAAGACTTTAGAAATGGACAATGATTATCTTAAACATTGTATTTCATTAAACATTGTTCCCAAAGGGTTAAGGATTTGTAAATACCCCAACAACGTTGTTGAGGGGTCTGAATTTAACAAGGAGTTAGTTTCTATTTTTGACAACTGTGGTTTCAATATTATGCAGGCTATTATCAAAAACAATGGGAGACTGATGGAAAAGTTGCAGTTTGATATTGAAAATATCAACAAAGCTATTGTAAATGATTTATCATATACAGTGGAGGCAAATAAAATAAAGTATCAAAGTGTGTTTAAAAATGTTGATTTAAAATGCAAAGAGGTACAATACAGAAAGATAGGAAAGATTAAAAGGGACCAGGAGGAATATAAGAACAACACTCAGTATCCAAAACCAAAAGCTGTACATAGGAATGACTATGGGAAATGGGGTGAGCAGGACATGTATAGAAATGAATGGGGAGATTTTGAAGTTGAGGAACAACATGAACAACCCTTAGAATCTGAAGAATACCCCCCCCCCTTAGAAGGTCAGAGAGATTACTAAATCAAGAAAGAGTATACTACAATTCAAAAACTTCAGGGGGAGGGGGGGAGGCAGTTTCAGACAAAGCACCAAGCTTGGAATTAGTAGACTGCATTACCAATAACAAGTTTACTTGGACACTGAATGGTTTTAATATTTTCAATTACTCGAATGTTCCTATAGACAAGAGCTGGTTTGATTTATTTTCAAAAGGGTTCACTTTTATTCCCACACAAAAAATTGACATCTTTAAATTGTTGATAGATATCAAGTTGTTCATTCGAAAAAAGAATTTGGAACTCTGGTTTAAAGGTAAAACATTAGATAGTGACACTCACCATTTAAAGCGGAAAAGTACATTCAACCCGCCTATACACCCCCAGCTCAGAAATTTTGAGGCTAAGGTTGAGAAAGAAATTAGAACACATCTAGCAACAAGACATTTTCATTCTAATTTAACAGTTGAAGAGAAAAACACACTAAGAACTATTAGTGACAATTCTGGTTTGAGAGTAATGAAACCCGATAAGTGGGAGGGGTTGTTGTGATGGACACAATACAATATGAAGGAAAAATAATGGAGCTACTTAATGATTCAGATAAATATGTCAGAGTTTCTATTAATGAAGTCAACATAGCTTACAGGAAGATTCAAGTCTTGTTATATGACATGTTAATGCAAGGATCTATTGACAATAATACTTACAAATATTTAATAGTAGAGAAACCAAAAATTCCATGTATTTTTGGTATTCCCAAAGTGCATAAAAACAGTCTTGATCCCCCACTTAGACCAATAGTGTCTGCTGAAGGCTCAATAACAGCACCTTTAGCAAAATTTGTTGACCATAAGATAAAAAATATATTAGAAGGTTGTGATAATATCTTAAAAGATTCCTGGGACCTCCTGAGAAAGATTAAACCTTCCCTATATACTGAGAATATTGCCTTTGGTACAATGGATGTTATCAACCTCTTTGGTTGTATCCCTCATGACCTAGGGCTACATTGGTTCGAAGAAAAGCTAGTTGCAAGTAAAAAGTTGACACACACTGATTTTAGAAACACCTTAACCTTGATGGAAGTAGTATTAAAAAAAATTTTATCTACTTCCAAGGTGAATATTTTAAACAAGAAAAAGGCGTTGCAATGGGGGCACATTGTGCACCAGCCTATGCCAACATCATTATGGCCTTTTGGGAAGAAAAATATCTTTTAAATTCCCCTCTTTTAAAAGAATGTCTTTTATACACAAGGTTTTTAGATGATTTGTGTTTTTTCTGGAAAGGTAGTAAGGAAGAATTTTTTAACCTTTTAACCTATGTTAATAGTTCGGTAACCTTTTTAAAATTTACTTGCAACTTTGATTACCAAGAACTTAGATATTTAGATGTTTGTATAGGCAAACAAGAAGGAAATTTTACATCACGTATATTTAGGAAAGAAACCTTTTCCAATTCTTATCTGCATTATACCAGTTGTCACCCCCCACATCAAAAGAAAGGGGTTGTGAAAGGTCAACTTGTGAGGTTGAGCAGGATGACCTCAGGCAATAAAGTGTTTGTGGAAGAGACTAATTTTTTAAGGAATTTATTTTTTCAGAGAGGTTATCCCCAAGAATTGTTTAACAAGGTGTTAGAAGAAGTTAATAGTAAAAGAGTAGATTCCTTCGCCCCTATACTAGGTAAAGAAGAAAGTTTGCGTCTGGACCAACAGCAGATAGATAGACCCAATGAAAACAGGACTGGACTCATTACTACTTTTAGTGAGCAATCAGCTTTTGTAAGAAACATTTTTTCTAGGGAATGGAACAGTTTCTCTAATATTTCAGATCTTGAACACATATTTGACAATGAATTAACTTATGTTTACCGTAAGGGTAAAAGTATTAAAACATCTTGGAAGGTGGTTTTAAGACCCACTTTAGCAACAAAAGTAACAAAGCTAAGAAAGGGTTACACAAATGTGGAAAATGTAATTATTGCTCACATATAATTTGTGGAGATACCCTGTTTTTACAAGCAAGAAATTTGACATTATATTTAAACACATTTGCCAACTGTGATACAAATGGAATAATTTATATTGCCATTTGTAAAAAATGTCCATCTTTTTACGTTGGAAAGAGTGAAAGAAGGCTTAGGCAAAGAATATATGAACACCTTTATGATGTCAAAGTAAGAAACGAAAAAAATGCACTTAGTAAACATTCATTAAAATGTGAGACATCAGGTTTTCAATTCTTTATCTTGGAAGTTGTTCCCACTAACCCTAGGGGTGGTATGTGGGAAACATTAATTGAATACAAGGAATTGTATTGGCAGCTCCTTTTGGATGCAACCACAATTTGGGGCTCAATGACATGGTATCTATAGCCCCAGTTTTAAAACTGAGGGCAGCAAAGCTTTAATAAATATTTTTTATCCTTGTTATATATACTAAGATGTTATTCATTTTAGCCACAAGATGGTGGTATAAAGTTCTTTATTCCTATCTCTAATGAAAAATAGTAACTAGAACTTAAAGTGTTTTTATATAAGAATGTTTTTAACATATATATGTTTTATATTTTTTAAATATTTATTAAAAACTAAATTAGTTATTAGAGAAAACATTTTGAGGTTTTAACCACTGATATACATATATATATTTTTAACTTGTTATTTTTATTATTTTCAAAAAATTCATGTACTTTCATCAGCTACAATGGTTACTGATTTGTGATGCAAACTGATTGGTTAATTAATTGGTGTTTCATTTGAAATGTAATATAAATACACCAACTCTGTAACATGGTTTACACTACTGAAGAAGTTGGCGATGAAAACGTTTTGTGGAATACGTTATTTGGAGTGTCTTCTTGATTTTACTAACAGCCTTGCAGTTTGTTCGCTGGTGTTCCCATTGAGGTGGTTGGACTAATAAAGTGCTTTTATCATTTGGAATCGGACCTGGCTTTTTTTGTTCTTGGTACAGCAGTTGTCTTTGGTTTACAAGTTTATCTTCTTCTACTGGCTCTTAAACTTTTTTTTATTTTATATGGACCATTTACCAATTGCAGTTCAGGGTCCGCGGAGCTCGAACGGGAGAATTGCGTAAGTTGATTGGACAACTAAAGCAACTGATAGGTTTACTGACACCTCTTAGCCAATCTTTTGTTACGCTCGCTTCATCTTTACAGCCACCCGGGAACCAGGAAGCTTTTCAGAAATCGGCTGTTACGAAGGAAAGCATAACGATAATTTTAAACAATTTGTTACTAATGGGGAAGCAAACGATAATAGCGACAACAGCCTTGAAGGCTTTCCTCATATAACTGTGGACAATGATATCATCAACACCACAGAAGCCAAAGAGCGTGTGGTGAGACCGAAAAGTCAACGAAGGCAACACCAAGGTGCTATGGACACACAAAACAGATTTTCAGGTACACAGAAGCTATTTTCTGACTGTCTAAAAGCCAAGTACGATTTTCATTGTGAACGTGATTCAACTAAATATGGAGTAACATTTGTTACAATGTTGAACGACCTTGAATTCTTTTAACCAAATACAAGACTTTAGAAATGGACAATGATTATCTTAAACATTGTATTTCATTAAACATTGTTCCCAAAGGGTTAAGGATTTGTAAATACCCCAACAACGTTGTTGAGGGTCTGAATTTAACAAGGAGTTAGTTTCTATTTTTGACAACTGTGGTTTCAATATTATGCAGGCTATTATCAAAAACAATGGGAGACTGATGGAAAAGTTGCAGTTTGATATTGAAAATATCAACAAAGCTATTGTAAATGATTTATCATATACAGTGGAGGCAAATAAAATAAAGTATCAAAGTGTGTTTAAAAATGTTGATTTAAAATGCAAAGAGGTACAATACAGAAAGATAGGAAAGATTAAAAGGGACCAGGAGGAATATAAGAACAACACTCAGTATCCAAGACCAAAAGCTGTACATAGGAATGAATATGGGAAATGGGGTGAGCAGGACATGTATAGAAATGAATGGGAGATTTTGAAGTTGAGGAACAACATGAACAACCCTTAGAATCTGAAGAATACCCCTTAGAAGGTCAGAGAGATTACTAAATCAAGAAAGAGTATACTACAATTCAAAAACTTCAGGGGAGGGGCTGTTTCAGACAAAGCACCAAGCTTGGAATTAGTAGACTGCATTACCAATAACAAGTTTACTTGGACACTGAATGGTTTTAATATTTTTAATTACTCGAATGTTCCTATAGACAAGAGCTGGTTTGATTTATTTGCAAAAGGGTTCACTTTTATTCCCACACAAAAAAATGACATCTTTAAATTGTTGATAGATATCAAGTTGTTCATTCAAAAAAAGAATTTGGAACTCTGGTTTAAAGGTAAAACATTTGATAGTGACACTCACTATTTAAAGCAGAAGAGTACATTCAACCCGCCTATACATCCCCAGCTCAGAAATTTTGAGGCTAAGGTTGAGAATGAAATTAGAACACATCTAGCAACAACACATTTTCATTCTAATTTAACAGTTGAAGAGAAAAACACACTAAGAACTATTAGTGACAATTCTGGTTTGAGAGTAATGAAACCCGATAAGGGGGGAGGGGTTGTTGTGATGGACACAATACAATACGAAGGAAAAATGATGGAGCTACTTAATGATTCAGATAAATATGTCAGAGTTTCTATTAATGAAGTCAACATAGCTTACAGGAAGATTCAAGTCTTGTTATATGACATGTTAATGCAAGGATCTATTGACAATAATACAAATATTTAATAGTAGAGAAACCAAAAATTCCATGTATTTTTGGTATTCCCAAAGTGCACAAAAACAGTCTTGATCCCCCACTTAGACCAATAGTGTCTGCTGAAGGCTCAATAACAGCACCTTTAGCAAAATTTGTTGACCATAAGATAAAAAATATATTAGAAGGTTGTGATAATATCTTAAAAGATTCCTGGGACCTCCTGAGAAAGATTAAACCTTCCCTATATACTGAGAATATTGCCTTTGGTACAATGGATGTTATCGACCTCTTTGGTTGTATCCCTCATGACCTATGGCTACATTGGTTCGAAGAAAAGCTAGTTGCAAGTAAAAAGTTGACACACACTGATTTTAGAAACACCTTAACCTTGATGGAAGTAGTATTAAAAAATAATTTTATCTACTTCCAAGGTGAATATTTTAAACAAGAAAAAGGCGTTGCAATGGGGGCACATTGTGCACCAGCCTATGCCAACATCATTATGGCCTTTTGGGAAGAAAAATATCTTTTAAATTCCCCTCTTTTAAAAGAATGTCTTTTATACACAAGGTTTTTAGATGATTTGTGTTTTTTCTGGAAAGGTAGTAAGGAAGAATTTTTTAACCTTTTAACCTATGTTAATAGTTCGGTAACCTTTTTAAAATTTACTTGCAACTTTGATTACCAAGAACTTAGACATTTAGATGTTTGTATAGGCAAACAAGAAGGAAATTTTACATCATGTATATTTAGGAAAGAAACCTTTTCCAATTCTTATCTGCATTATACCAGTTGTCACCCCCCACATCAAAAGAAAGGGGTTGTGAAAGGTCAACTTGTGAGGTTGAGCAGGATGACCTCAGACAATAAAGTGTTTGTGGAAGAGACTAATTTTTTAAGGAATTTATTTCTTCAGAGAGGTTATCCCCAAGAATTGTTTAACAAGGTGTTAGAAGAAGTTAATAGTAAAAGAGTAGATTCCTTCGCCCCTATACTAGGTAAAGAAGAAAGTTTGCGTCTGGACCAACAGCAGATAGATAGACCCAATGAAAACAGGACTGGACTCATTACTACTTTTAGTGAGCAATCAGCTTTTGTAAGAAACATTTTTTCTAGGAATGGAACAGTTTCTCTAATATTTCAGATCTTGAACACATATTTGACAATGAATTAACTTATGTTTACCGTAAGGGTAAAAGTATTAAAACATCTTGGAAGGTGGTTTTAAGACCCACTTTAGCAACAAAAGTAACAAAGCTAAGAAAGGGTTACACAAATGTGGAAAATGTAATTATTGCTCACATATAATTTGTGGAGATACCCTGTTTTTACAAGCAAGAAATTTGACATTATATTTAAACACATTTGCCAACTGTGATACAAATGGAATAATTTATATTGCCATTTGTAAAAAATGTCCATCTTTTTACGTTGGAAAGAGTGAAAGAAGGCTTAGGCAAAGAATATATGAACACCTTTATGATGTCAAAGTAAGAAACGAAAAAAATGCACTTAGTAAACATTCATTAAAATGTGAGACATCAGGTTTTCAATTCTTTATCTTGGAAGTTGTTCCCACCAACCCTAGGGGTGGTATGTGGGAAACATTAATTGAATACAAGGAATTGTATTGGCAGCTCCTTTTGGATGCAAACCACAATTTTGGGCTCAATGACATGGTATCTATAGCCCCAGTTTTAAAACTGAGGGCAGCAAAGCTTTAACAAATATTTTTTTATCCTTGTTATATATACTAAGATGTTATTCCTTTCAGCCACAAGATGGTGCTATAAAGTTCTTTATTCTCATCTCTAATGAAAAATAGTAACTAGAATTCAAAGTGTTTTATATAAGAATGTTTTTAACATACATACTTTTTACATTTTTAAATATTTATTGAAAATTAAATTAGTTTTTAGTGAAAAAATTTTGAGGTTTTAACCACTGATATATATATATATTTTTTAACTTGTTATTTTTATTATTTTCAAAAAGTTCATGTACTTTCATCAGCTACAATGGTTACTGATTTGTGATGCAAACTGATTGGTTAATTAATTGGTGTTTCATTTGAAATGTAATATAAATACACCAACTCTGTAACATGGTTTACACTACTGAAGAAGTTGGCGATGAAAACGTTTTGTGGAATACGTTATTTGGAGTGTCTTCTTGATTTTACTAACAGCCTTGCAGTTTGTTCGCTGGTGCTCCCATTGAGGTGGTTGGACTAATAAAGTGCTTTTATCATCTGGAATCCGGACCTGGATTTATTTGTTCTTGGTACAGCAGTTGTCTTTGGTTTACAAGTTTATCTTCTTCTACTGGCTCTTCAACGTTTTTTTAGTTTATATGGAGCAATTACCAAGTGCAGATCAGGGTCCGCGGAGCTCCGAAATGGGAGAATTGCGTAAGTTGATTGGACAACTAAAGCAACTGATAGGTTTACTGACACCTCTCAGCCAATCTTTTGTTACGCTCGCTTCATCTTTACAGTCACCCGGGAACCAGGAAGCTTTTCAGAAATCGGCTGTTACGAAGGAAAACGCAAACGATAATTTTAAACAATTTGTTACTAATGGGGAAGCAAACGATAATAGCGACAACAGCCTTGAAGGCTTTCCTCATATAACTGTGGACAATGATATCATCAACACCACAGAAGCCGAAGAGCGTGTGGTGAGACCGAAAAGTCAAAGAAGGCAACACCAAGGTGCTATGGACACACAAAACAGATTTTCAGGTACACAGAAGTTATTTTCTGACTGTCTAAAAGCCAAGCACGATTTTCATTGTGAGCATGATTCAACTAAATATGGTGTAACATTTGTTACAATGTTGAACGACCTTGAATTCTTTTTAACCAAATACAAGACTTTAGAAATGGACAATGATTATCTTAAACATTGTATTTCATTAAACATTGTTCCCAAAGGGTTAAGGATTTGTAAATACCCCAACAACGTTGTTGAGGGGTCTGAATTTAACAAGGAGTTAGTTTCTATTTTTGACAACTGTGGTTTCAATATTATGCAGGCTATTATCAAAACAATGGGAGACTGATGGAAAAGTTGCAGTTTGATATTGAAAATATCAACAAAGCTATTGTAAATGATTTATCATATACAGTGGAGGCAAATAAAATAAAGTATCAAAGTGTGTTTAAAAATGTTGATTTAAAATGCAAAGAGGTACAATACAGAAAGATAGGAAAGATTAAAAGGGACCAGGAGGAATATAAGAACAACACTCAGTATCCAAAACCAAAAGCTGTACATAGGAATGACTATGGGAAATGGGGTGAGCAGGACATGTATAGAAATGAATGGGAGGATTTTGAAGTTGAGGAACAACATGAACAACCCTTAGAATCTGAAGAATACCCCCCCCCCTTAGAAGGTCAGAGAGATTACTAAATCAAGAAAGAGTATACTACAATTCAAAAAACTTCAGGGGGAGGGGGGGAGGCAGTTTCAGACAAAGCACCAAGCTTGGAATTAGTAGACTGCATTACCAATAACAAGTTTACTTGGACACTGAATGGTTTTAATATTTTCAATTACTCGAATGTTCCTATAGACAAGAGCTGGTTTGATTTATTTTCAAAAGGGTTCACTTTTATTCCCACACAAAAAATTGACATCTTTAAATTGTTGATAGATATCAAGTTGTTCATTCGAAAAAAGAATTTGGAACTCTGGTTTAAAGGTAAAACATTAGATAGTGACACTCACCATTTAAAGCGGAAAAGTACATTCAACCCGCCTATACACCCCCAGCTCAGAAATTTTGAGGCTAAGGTTGAGAAAGAAATTAGAACACATCTAGCAACAAGACATTTTCATTCTAATTTAACAGTTGAAGAGAAAAACACACTAAGAACTATTAGTGACAATTCTGGTTTGAGAGTAATGAAACCCGATAAGTGGGAGGGGTTGTTGTGATGGACACAATACAATACGAAGGAAAAATAATGGAGCTACTTAATGATTCAGATAAATATGTCAGAGTTTCTATTAATGAAGTCAACATAGCTTACAGGAAGATTCAAGTCTTGTTATATGACATGTTAATGCAAGGATCTATTGACAATAATACTTACAAATATTTAATAGTAGAGAAACCAAAAATTCCATGTATTTTTGGTATTCCCAAAGTGCATAAAAACAGTCTTGATCCCCCACTTAGACCAATAGTGTCTGCTGAAGGCTCAATAACAGCACCTTTAGCAAAATTTGTTGACCATAAGATAAAAAATATATTAGAAGGTTGTGATAATATCTTAAAAGATTCCTGGGACCTCCTGAGAAAGATTAAACCTTCCCTATATACTGAGAATATTGCCTTTGGTACAATGGATGTTATCAACCTCTTTGGTTGTATCCCTCATGACCTAGGGCTACATTGGTTCGAAGAAAAGCTAGTTGCAAGTAAAAAGTTGACACACACTGATTTTAGAAACACCTTAACCTTGATGGAAGTAGTATTAAAAAATAATTTTATCTACTTCCAAGGTGAATATTTTAAACAAGAAAAAGGCGTTGCAATGGGGGCACATTGTGCA
>NC_056748.1:354086676-354097795 GCF_019279795.1 Protopterus annectens | reverse complement strand
TTTTTTCTGTAATGCTTTGACTCCTGTTTACAATGCTTTTTAGCTACCTCCATATTGTAATGTTTGCACAATCCCCCGTGCAACAATCTTGCCACATTATCATGCCTTTCAGTATACAGGCAGTCTGTCATTATTATATCACATCCAACAGCAATATGTGTGCGTATTTCCAGTTCTGTTTTTCAAAACCTGCATATATCTGTTTCTCCAACATATTCAATGGACTTCATAAACTAACATGTACATAGTCCACTGTCTTGGGCCCCCAATAAAAACCTTTTGGCATAAATTCACCTTTCCTTGGCTATTCCTGTGTTGGATCCCGATCAACATGAGGTTTTTCCAGTTTTCTGTGGTTGCAGTTATATTTATGCATTTCCTAGATTTCTTGCTTTCTCATCTGATCATGCGCCTTGTATTTTTTTTTTTGTTTTTGTACTTTAATTTGCTGCCTAACTTTGCTCCTGGTTTGACTTAGATTCCTACTTCACACCCGTCTTAGACTTTTCTCTTCAATTTTTAAAACCTTTACTGTTGGGATTTTGAGGTCAGCAGATATGCGGTCCTATGATTGCAGATCTGTACATGCATTCAGTTTTGAGGAGGCCCATACCTCATTCAGAACAGGGAATATATAATATTGGTATACCCTGATTTTTATTTATCATTTGATATGCAGCATTTTACTTTTTCTGTCCGACTCGATACCTTTTGGAGCCAGTCACTCCAAAACTATATTAAAACAGGAAGAGCGAATTGTTTTATAGCTTAGACATTATTCCTAGGTGTCAAGGCTGTTTTAATTATTTTAGTCTTTAAAATATTCCTTACCAAGTTTTATTAGCATTTGTTAATGTTTCGTTTCTAATTTCCCAAATATTTATAGTCTCCTGCTCAAGTTCTTTACTGCATTCCTTTCCCAGGCTGATATTTTATTGGTGCTGCAGCTTTCATGTTTTAAAGGTTCCTTTTGCACATTTATCAAGACCAAGTGACATTCTTACATAATCTACGAACGTTTGCACCACTTGCAGTTGTTAACATACTTCTAGGGTCTCTCTGCAACAAATGATTGGTGCTGAAGTCATGGCTTTAAGTTAAATGCAAATAAATATCGGACTATTTGGCAAAAACACGGCCCCTACTGATTACCTTAACTGCAACCCCCTAAGCACACAACCTGTGGTGGGAGACCTGGGTACACAGGTTGACAATCTCGCATTTGACAATCCTGTAGCGACAGTGGTCAGAAAAGCCTTTTACTTGGTTCAATTCTTAAGTAAAGGGAGTGCATCCAGAAAAAAAGGTTATTGCCTTTCTCTACTGCTCCCTCACTAGGCCAATAATTGAATACAGTGCCTCATTTGCTATGTACTTCTCCAAACACCTGCACCAACTGGAAAGGCCACAGAAATACCTCACAAAGGGAATCCATGGCCTCCAACACCTGTCTTATGTGGACAGACTCAAATCACTGTCACTCTACTCTGTATCGTATAGATTGCTCAGTTAGTGTCTCGCCTACAAGGCAATCTCAGACCCTACTGTACTAGAGATGCTCCTTATTCGCACGTCTAACTACTCGCATAGTACCCGATCGAAAGGCTTAAATCTAATGCGTGACATTAACAAAACCTGCTGGAGAGAGAGGTTGGTCTTTCAAAGGCTACCCAGTCTCTGGAATAGACTCCCCATACACGTTAAAGTACATTGCTGACCCTCTTCATGTGCAACCTTGAGTGGATGGGCAACCACAAATTTGTCCCAAGGGTTCCACCTGTGTCCCTCATTGACAGAGGTGACAGATGCTGATTTGAGGGTTCTTTTTTGGGGATAAACTCTTGGCTAGGTTTGTAAGGGCCCCAGAGCCATTGACCTACTAATCTATGATCCTATGAAGAGAAGTCTTTACACTGTTTTATGGGAACCAGTTGTAAGCATGATCTAGTTTAAGTAAACAACTTAATGGGTTAAGAGCAAGACAAAAAGTATAGTGGTCACAGTTAATCTGAAATATCCCCCTTTGAATTTTTACTCCTGGTACAATTTGTCTTTTTATCATAGAGTGGTTTGCCACTGTTTAATGGTCACTGTAATATAATTAGTGTAGGGTGTATCTTGTACATTCATATGCACTTTATCTATGATTATGGGATGCCGTCATGCTATTTTGTAGTCTACCCATACCATACTTAAATTATTTCCCTTTATACATTTCTCCATTGTGACTTTATTCAAGAACAAATTATGCCCCCATTGACTTTCTTTTGTTACCCTTTTGTATTGTTGCCATAGTTCTGTTTTCTTCTAAATGATAAACTGCATAAATTCCAGTGTAGTTTTATACATCTTCTGAAGACAAACTATTTGCTTATAGTTTTAAGGATATCTGGCAGGTTCACTTTTAACTAATTACATCCAAGTGACACCTCCAGGTGCATCTGCAGTTAACTCCTACTGATAGAGGCATAGAGTATTGCTTGTTCGTACAGTTTTGTACAGTAAATTCGATTTAGCCGAACTAACTGGGACCTGGGATAGTTTGGGTAATCAGACTGTTCAGATAATTAAACATATAATTGAACCGGATAAACACTACTAAAATCTTCCACTAAATCCAATCCAAGTAGTGCTCAAAGTAAATTTATTGATTAAAAAATAACACAATAAGCGCTTTCACTAACTTGTAGCTTCTTCAGATCTGAAGAAGCTACAAGTTAGTGAAAGCGCTTATCGTGTTATTTTTTAATCAATAAATTTACTTTGAACATTACTTGGATTGGATTTAGTGGAAGTTTGTGTTATCGAAGGAATAGCATAACTCACTCGATCACTGCCTGCTTGAATAATTTATTCTTATGCACCAGTTATTTTAATTAGCAAGCGTGCTTTTGGCTGTAACCAGGAACTATATTTTTACGGCACTACTAAAATCTTGTTTTTTGCTGCACGCAAGAATACACTTTTCAATCATTCACTGATTCCAGTGGAAATTAAAGAATATTTTTCACACAGGAGCTGGCTACAAGCTCAAACAACATGCTCAGGTGAATACGTATAGTGCATACATATTCAGACTTCGATTTATTTCCTACATGAAAACTTTGGAAGACTGGTTCTGTTAACTGACATTTGGATAATCTAGACTGTACTGTACTTGTATAAGTAATCCAAAACCGTGCTATATACAGGGCTTTAAAAGATTTAATATTGAAGCTTGCAGAATGGTAAACTCAACTGCATTAATATTTGGCCTGTCTGTTGTAGGTAGAGAGGTATTAACTGTTTTTGTGATATTAATTTATGTAGATATAATTTTCAGTTTCTTCTAAATATCCCAACAACCAAGTGACAAAGAACTCAATCTCATATGAAAGCTCTGTTCATGAATAAAATGCTGCTGACAGTATGTGTATAACTTGAGTGATTGCTGAGATATAGGTTCATAGGTAGGTACTAGGCTATTTGCCCGAGGGCAATTTTAAGCCTAGCCAGTGTGTCGACTTTTGCTGCCCCATTGAGTAATTAACTGAGCCTCTGTCGAGCAGAACCAATGAAGTGACCCCAGGGGTGTATTTTCTGTTACCCATCCACTTGTCAAGGCTAAGCGTGTTAGTGAAGGACTCTGCCTAATGTAGTTAGGAATTTTGTTCCAAAGCATGGGGAGTCTCTCTGACAGAAATCTGTCCCTCCAGCATGTTCTATTTATTGTTGTGGCGAGGTTTAGCTCACTAGAGTGCGTGGCTCGCAGTGACTTGGATTTCTTTAGGTGGAGCATGTCCATCAATTCTTAGTTGGACATGGCTTTGTAAGTCGGGCAGATATCACCTCTGAATAAGCGATATGCCACTGAGTACAGCTGGAGTTTTTCAATTGAGCTGCATAAGACATATGTTTGAGACCAGTAATCCTCTTGGTGAGGTGCTTTTACAGTCTTTCCAGCTGTTGGAAGTGTCTTGTGAGGTACATCCCAAATGGGGCATTGTACTCTTTGATGGGTCTGATGAGTGACGAGTAGCTGGGCACTATAACCTTTGCATCTAGAAATAAACCCCCCCCCTAGAGTATAGATGGGCCACATAGGATTTTCTAACTACTTTGGCACTATGATTGTCAAAGGAGAGATTACCATATACTTGGGTCCCCAGATCTTATTACCTCTTATGTGTTAAGGGGGCTGCCGCCTATGTGGTAGTTCGTGTGTTTTGTTTTTCCCTAACTGGGTGGCTATGCATTTTTTGGTGTTTAGCTTGAGGCCATGACTTTGACACCAGGTGTCTGCCTCAGTAAGGCCTTTTTGAAGGATGTCCGTGTCAGCCGGAATGTCAATTATGGCTCCCAGTTTACAGTCATCGGCGAACTTGGTTAGTCATAGTCCTCTTGTTTGCCTGTACTTCTGAGAAATATATGCTGAACAGTAGGGGTCCCAGAACCGAGCCTTGCAGGACATCACTTGTGACTGGTTTAGAGTCGGACCTGGAGCCTACTATTCTTACCAAGTGTGTTCTGTCTGTAAGCCAGTTGGCAACCTATCTTGTGATGTAGGGGTTTATGTTCAGGCTGTGAGTTTTTCTATAATACCCGAGTGAGGAATGGTGTCTAACTCCTTGGCGAGATCAAGGTAGGCTGTGTGAACCACCTTTCCCTAGTCTATGGCCTTGGTGACTGTCTCGAAGTCAGCCGGGTTTAGTAGGCATGATCTTCCCTTAAAGCTGAACTGGGTCGGGTCGTTTGGAGGTTCCCAGTGTCTTTGTTAATGAGTTCCATGATGATGCGCTCCATAGCCTTGCAGACCAGGCTAGTCAGGCTTATAGGGCAATAGTTACCAGGGTCAGTTGTGGCCCCTCCTTTGTGGAGCAGAATAACAGTTGCTGTGTGCCATTCTATGGGCACGTATCCTGTGGAGAGGCTGAGGCTGAACAGCGTGTTTAGGTGGGGGGGTTAGTTTGTTCTGTAGTTTGTGCAAGATGCAGCCAGGGACAACATCTGGCCCCACTGATGGCTGTGTTTTTTGCTTTTGAAATGGCTGTTTTCACCTGTGCTTCTGTGATTTCTGGGACACTACACTTTTCCGGTATTATTGTGGGACCTTTTAAAGGTGAGAGGGAGGTGAAGTTTGCACTGAATCTATCTTCCAGGATGTTGGCAATATTAGTAGGTTCAATATATTTTGTGCTATTTTGCACTAGCTCAGAGCATATCTGCGAGTTGCCACTTAGATTCTTGACATAGCTAAAGGCTTTGTGGTCATCTTTCGAATCCTTTGCTATTTTTCTTTCCAAGTTAGCTTGGATGATTTTGGGGACCTTAGTTTTTTTACTGATACTGATCATGGATGTCTTTCCTTCTTGAGATTTGCTTTTTATCTGAACTAGTTTCCTCCTCCTGTTGTATAACCTGTTTATGGCAGGGGTCCACCAGACTGGTTTCCTTTTATTGGGGGAGTGAGTCTTGGTCTTGCTAGGGATGGCATGATCCGTGCATCCTTGTAGGTGCTCAGAGTGCAATTGTAAAGGATTCTGCATCTTGGGCAGTGTAATCCTTCAGCGTGGGGGCTGTGAAACTTACCACCTTTGCCTTAAGTAAGGTGAAGTTTGCTTTAGAAAAGTTTTTCACTGTGGTTTCCTTGGTTGGGGCTTGTGATGGGGTGTGGACATCCAGGGTGATTAGTTTATGGTCTGATCTAACCAGTGACAGGTTGACCTTTGGTACGGAACACCTGTTGCCCATGTTGGTGATGACCAGGTCCAATATGTTGTGGCCTCTGGTAGGGGAGTTTACCAGCTGATCCAGGGCATTTGAGTTGATACATTCCAGGAAGCGCTGAGCCTTGGAGTTTGTACTCTAGTTTTCCCAGTTAATGGTGGGTAATTGAAATCGCCCAGTATCATGGTGTTCGGTAGGACCTTCATGTTTTCCAGCGTCTCCAGAAAGGTGGAGTGGTGGTCCTGGGTCATGGAGGGGTGATCTGTAGCAGGCCACAATTTGCATTGCAGATTTGCCCGATGTTAGTTGCACATGGATGATCTCAGAGGTGGTATGCTGCACTACTAACCTGAAAGTGTGAGTATCCTTGATGAATATGGATATACCCCCTCCTTTTGTGTTTCAGTCTGTTTTCTGTGGCCGAAATGTGTGCTATGAGTTGTAGCCCAGTAGTGCTGGAGTGCTCTGTGGAGCCTTGAAACAGGTTTCTGTTACTGCACAGATGTCGACATTCTCCATACTTAGGAGTGCTTTGAGCGCATGCATTTTGAGATTTAAACACCTGATGAGTAGCATAACCCTCATTTTTTTACTTGTGCTGTTTGCGGTGGTGGGTTTTAATTTTGAGCCTTGCCTAAAAAAGGCACTATGGGGGGCAGCAAGATCCTTGGCCAGTATTCAAAAGCCAAGGGGTGACAAGTGCAAGCAGTCTGTAGCGAAGCAACGCAGCTTGTCGAGCATGTCATCCCAGGCTGACACACTGGGTCCCCTTTGAATGACACCAGAAGCTTAGCCAGTTTTTCTTTATACTGAGGTATCATTCTTGGTGAGGGCAGGATGCTACTCAGTGTTAGGGTCATACCCGCCTGGGCTACATGATCAGAGAGCTCTTCCATGTCTCTTCGTGAACAATGACAGAGTCATATTTGTACTTGTTCTGGAGTGACCTGAGTGCTTGTGTTATGTGGCGGATTCTGGCTCCCGATAGCTAACGGTAACCTTCTCCTTGTCCAGCCTAGTGAGTAGGGTGTCAGTGTGCCTGACTATGAGTCTCCTATTACTAGTGCGTTACGTATGTCATTTTGCCTTGAGGGTTGTGATTGTGCTGCACGTTTGATTTTGTGTGTTGTGTTGTCTGGTTTGTGACTAGAGGTTCAGGTTTTGTGGGTGTCTGCTTTGGAGCTCTCTGATGCTTTTGCAGGTTTTTATTTAGAGCCTCCGAGTATGATTTCATGTATTTGTGTGTTTTTTTGCCAGTGCTGGTTTAGTAGGTCTATGTGAGCCTGGAGGTGTGGTGCAAGTGTTAACCTTCTCCTCATGACTCTGTTCCAGTCTTTGGTGGAGAGACCTTAGCCTCCAGTTTGGCTGTATAATTGCATCTCTCGCATATGTTAATATTTTGTGGTAGGAGGAGAGGGCTGTCTGTGTACATGAGGCAGTTGTAACCTTGCCTCAGGATACCCAGATTCACCAGCTGGAATGGAGAGTACACCAGAAGTTGCCCTTTGGTCTTTCCTGAATAGTAGGGTGAGCTGCTTAGTCGCTTGGTTGGTGAGAGGTAGATAAAGAGCCTTGCCCTGCTGGGCATTCAAGTGTCTGGGTATATTTGTGCTTGCTATTAGGTCTGAGCAAGTGCTGGGACTGTGTGTTGATTTTTGAGTGCTTAGGTTGAGAGACTAGTTTCAAGTGAAAAACTGAAGAGACGTAGTGGAGCCGGGAATAATTTAACCCTAGCTAACTAGTGCTGCTTGGTGCACAAACTGTGCAAATGCGTTTTTTAAACTACTAACTTCTGGGCTGGAACCACTCCTCCAGGGACAGATGGCTGCTCAAAGTTCCCCTCTCTCACAGGTGAACAGAGAAACTTCCCTCTATCCAAGTAAGGTATGGGCAACTCAGAAACCTGTAACAGCCCTGAATTCAGCACTAGCCTGAAAATTGGACTATACTAGCTTAGAAAGGCGGGAAACAAGAATTTTTTTTTTTTTTTTTTTTGAAAAGGTAAGGCAGAAACAGTAAAATACACTTAAAACAGCTTTAAACTACTACAAGCGATCAGAAAAGGCCATCACACTTGTGTGTAGCCTGCAACAGTTAAACAATTTATTTAAACAAACAACTTTTTAAAAGTGCAGGCAATCAAATAAGTACAATATGTGAAAAAAAAAACAAGCTTTTAAATCACTAAGTGCTGGAAAAAATCAGTGTTTAGGCGGAAAACAGTTGAGTACAGCAAGAAAATACAGAAAACTGATGCTCAGTCACTCCAAAGTCTCTCTTAAGCTAGAAGGCTTGTATCAGTTTAAGGCTTGCTAGTGCTTTCCAGTAGGGTTAGTTACAGGAAAGATGGGAAACCATCGCAGATGTAGTCTTTTAAACCAGAAAGTTGAAAGAGATGGACAACTTCCTGAATGATCAATAAACTACAATTCTTGGGCCAAGAACCACTCCTCTTGTGGTAGACAGGCTACCCAGTACTTACCACTCCCACTGATAAGCTAGAAGGCTGCACTCCAACACTAAGTATTGGGGTGCTCAGAAGCTGACAGTCCTGGATACAGCAAATCTGTACCTGGACTAGACTAGTTACGGGAAAGGTGGGGATCAAGTGCAAACATGGGCTTTAAAACCAGAAAATTGAGAGAGATGGAAAAAACTGCCCAAACGGCCAATGAGCTACAATTTCTGGGCCAGAACCACTCCTCTTGTGGTAGATAGGCTACCTAGTGCTTACCACTCCCATTGATAAGCTAGAAGGCTTCCCTTCAACACACAAAGGCTTGAGGGGGGGGGGTTCAGAAGCTTACAAAGAGTCCTGGATACAGCAACTATGGAAAACTGCCTAAATGGCCAATAAACTACAATTTAAGTGCCAAAACCCACTTCCATTGGTAGGCTACCTGATGCTTACCACTCCCACTGATAAGCTAGAAGGCTTCCCTCCAGCACAAAGGCTTGGGGGGCTCAGGAGCATGCAAACAGTCCTGGATACAGCGAGTCTGTATCTGGAGTAGACAAGTTACAGGAAAGGCAGGAAGCAAGCTAGGAATTTTATTTTTTTATTGCAGAAAAGCAGCTAAAACAGCAGTAAATACAATTCAAATTCAGTGCAGGCTTGCACGTGTATTAATATTACGGCAAATACTGTTTAATTAAATGCAGTTAAATTAACAAATGACTAAAAAAACAAGTGCAGAAGGCATTAAATTAGAAGGCTACTAACAGTAATATGTGCAGAGTAACAGCACGCAGAACAGCAACTAAGACAGTTACAGTAAGAGCAGCTGTGTGTGTGTGTGTGTGTGTGTGTATGTATGTATAATATGTATGCGGTAGCGTTGTCGCCTCACAGTAAGACGTCCTGTTGGAGTCTCATCTAGAGCGTCTTCTATGTGGAGTCTTACGTGAATGGGCGTACCTTCGTTGAAGGTTGTGCATCAGGGCTGGCAACACTGCACGTAAAAAAATCTTCTGCCAGTCATTAGCGGACCGGAGTTCCGCTGTGGTGACTCCTAACCGGGAAAAGCCGAAAGACTCCATATATATCTATCTATATCTCTATATCGCTGTATCTCTATATATATCTCTATATATATCTATATCTATATCTATATATGTAGAAGTGTAATGTACATACATCTATATATATCAAACAAAACCAAGAGTCCCAAAAAATGAATATAAATCCAAACAGCAGTCGGTCAGCAACTTAAAACCAATAAAAAACAGATGTAAACTGAAGAACTTGCACTTCAAGGAAATTTAATAAATAATAAAACATAAACAGAACAAAACCAAAATAAACGTGAGCGCTTTCACGGACTGCCTGTCCGCTTCATCAGACGTAAAAATCAATTAGAGACAGCAACCATTTATAGCACTAATGGCGCA
Source organism: Protopterus annectens (assembly GCF_019279795.1). NCBI lineage: Eukaryota > Metazoa > Chordata > Ceratodontiformes > Protopteridae > Protopterus > Protopterus annectens. Next base: position 354,088,198 of record NC_056748.1, on the reverse strand, counting down.
AAACAAATTGATTAATTGACAATTAAATATACTAAACAGTTAAAATAAGCTAGATGTATCAGCAATAGTATAAAACTATATAGCTTGCTAAAATAATACATTACACTTCTACAAAAATATGTTAAAACCACATTACATATTGAAATTCACTAACTATAAACATTGAAAATAAAAACAAAAGCACATTACCTAAGTGGTCTACCGTTCAAAATGGGCTTAAGGGGGACGGCTTCGTTTAAACCACTTCCACGATGTGCCCCCAATCTTAGAATCCATCTAACTTCCGCTGTCTCTGTCAAATTAACTATATCTCCCAGCCTAGGATTATCTTGTACTATGTGTAAAATCTGAAAGAAGAAAATATGTGTGGAATTAGTGTTCGCAACATGTTTGGCAATAGCGTTATATACTTCGTTTCTACGTATGCAATAGTAATGATCACGAATTCTTTCTTTCAAAGATCGGTTAGTTTTGCCAACATAATAGCAAAAACAAACTTGACATTGTGCAACGTATACTAAATTCCTAGATGTACAAGTGCCTGAGCATCTAATGCTCCAAAGGACCCCTGTGTCTGGATGTCTAAAGTATCTGGATTCATTGATATATTGACATTGTAAACATCCATTGCACTTCTTTGTACCTAACTGCCAAACAGGGCAGCCTTCCAACGGGGTAGATTTAGTGTAACAAATCTTCTGTTGCAGTGTTTGACAGTTACTATAGACAAAGTGTGGACAATTACCTACCAACTGTGTTGTTCTAGGGTCAGAAGTCAAGATATTCCAATTATTGGACACCAAATTCCTGATTTTAGCAATATTACTGCAATACGGGAGAATGATAGAAACATTCTCATTCACATTGTTTCTCTGAATGGGTCGACTGGTACTCTCTGAGCCAAAATATGGTTTAGCTCTGTGTTCTCTATAGTGTGTCATGTGAGTATATACCTGATCGATCTCCCTTCGGGTGTAACCTCTACTCAGAAAACCATTTTGTAGGGTATCCATTTCCTCTGCAAAGATTCTGTCATCGCAACAGAGACGTGATGTTCTCATGGCTTGCCCCTTAATAATATTAGTGAAGCAAGCCGGATTGTGCATACTAAATCTGTGCAGATAAGACGGTTGATAACAAGCCTTCCTGAACAATTTAGTCTTGACTTTAGCATCATCTACATAAATATTAACGTCCAAAAAATCAATGCTAGATCTGGAGAATGTACCAGACAACTTTAAAAACTGACAAGTAGAATTAATATGACTAAAAAAGTCAGAACTCACAAAATTGGTGTCATCAATCACAATAAACAAATCGTCCACAAACCGTCTAAAAAACTTCATCGACGGATAGGACATAAGGTGCTGTTGTTCCCAAGCAACCATAACCAGATTGGCATAGCTATTGGCACAGCTAGTGCCCATAGCTATGCCTCTGGCCTGTCTATAGTATCTGGCATCAAACAAAAAAACATTGTTGTCCAACACAAGTTCTAAAAGGAAACAAAGAAATTCAGCTT